>NW_008625000.1:0-47082 GCF_000691845.1 Merops nubicus
TGGCGGAGCCGCTGGGGCAGAACCCGGCCGGGCTGTGTGTGTTTTTCCCAAATCAACGTGCGATTTTTCCACGCAGCGTGCGCTGCGTCAGCTGGAATTGCACAGGTTGGGTGCAGCCGTGTGCGTGCGTGGCTTTACTGCGACTTTCCCTTCGGCTCCCGCCGCCGGGGTTACCGTGTACCTGGATCTGTGCGGCACGCTGGACACGATGCTAGTATATTTGCCCTAACGTTTTTATCGTTGTTCCGTCATGATGTCTGCACGTAGCGTAAGCTGCTGGCCAGGGGATGATCATATTTAATAACTTCCAAGCGATGTTTTTTCTTCTGGAGTCATTTCAAACGGGCTACATTTTAAAATGTGCTGCCTCTGAGAATGTTGATTTGCTAAAAATGAGGTCCTGACTTGGCTCTTAGTTCTGAAGTTTTGATTTTTTTTTTTTGAATTAACTGAGTAGTGGTGTGGTGTTCTGGACAGCTTTTACTTCATTTCACAATTTTTTCTGGAACTGTTGCTCAACTAGATATTTCCGTAAAGAGTGTTACATTACAGTACATAATCTTTCACTTTCTGATTGATTAAACACAAATATTTAATCTTGGCAAGTATCTGTGGTGGTTTAGAAAAACTAATTGAGTTAGTCTAGCCAAGGAAGGTCGAGGAGGAGTAAATGGATTATTTCTGGTTTGTGTGTCTAGCATACAAGACTTACTTTGTAAGAGTCTCCTGTTTCTCTTTTCTTTTTTAAAAAATCATATATTTAGAGCATTGGTGAAAGTTTACATTTCTTTTAGAGTATTGAGCAGTCTGTAAGCTCGTTTAAAGTGGGTGTTAAAATGGAACTGCATCTCTGATGAAAGAAACTAAGTTTTCTAGGGGTAATTGTGACTTGGCATTGAAATTGTTTAAATTATTAAATAGACCGTTAAGAGTTTTTGAGGTTAACTTTTGGGGAAGGGGAAAATTGCATGGAGACTTAAAAATGGGACACAAAAGATTAAGCTTCTCTTTTAGCCTTGAGAGCTTGTGTGATGTATGTGTTTTACTTATTCTAGAAACAGTAGGGTCCAACTGGATGAGGTATTTTCTGCAAGTTTATGAGCAGCTCTTGCCCCTTTGGAACAGGCTTTACTTGATGGTCTTTTCTAAACAGTGAATTTACTAGAAAGTAGCACAAAAGATAAGATCTGCTTCTGCAAGCAGTGAGCCAAAAGGCACTAGGACTGTTCTCTAAAGTATAGGCATACATATAAATGTTTTACCAGTATTAGGGATGCTCATATGCTTGAGTTTTCACACTTTTTGCAGCAGCATAGTTGCAGGTCTGCATTTCTGTGAACAGCTTGGTCTATAAGCTTTATTTGGCTATAACACTGGTATATGGCACTTAATGGATTTTCTATATGCATTAATGGCAATATTAGCAATGTTGTAGTTAGGTAGCTAGAGTTAATTATTAGTTGGTGAAAGCATAAATATTGACATAGCCTGGCACATAGTATAGGGCTCAGGTGAGCGTAATGGTTCAGGTCAAGCATTAGGAACAATGTAAATAACCTGGTCCTATTTAAGATACGTGCTTGGAAGGGGAAGGGGCAAGGAGGGAGCAGAGCCCAGCTGGTGCTCTAAAGAGAATGAGGTTGTCTCAGGAAGGTGTTTAACTAATGCTGTTGTTTTGTGTCCCTCCCACAGAAGAATTGTGGGCAGCACTGTTCAGAAGGCAGTCTGGCAGTTTTTAATCTACAGGATTTTGCATTGAGAGGTTTGCTAATTTCGAGGTAAATGCCTGCTGTGTGGGACAGCTAGAGAAAACAGTCTTGTGCCTCAGCAGTAGAGGTAAATGATACCTAGGCCAAGCTGAATAATGGGATTTGTTCATCTTGAGGTTTTAAACCTGGATAAAGGCATTGGCAGCATCGCTTAAATATTCAACATCCCCTTTCGATTTCCATCATACTTCCTAGCAACAGAACTGGAGTTAGTTCTACACGTCATAGTAAAATGCTTTTATAACAGTGGCTGTAGAAGCAGCTCTGCTCCTGGTCAAACACCAGCAGGTTGGTTGTGAAAATAGTGCAATAGCTACTTAGTCAAAACCTCTCTCAATCTTAACTACCTCCTGAAATGAAGACTTGTGGGATGTCTTCTTCCCCCTTATTGTACTCTACTCAACTCTGACCTTAGTTTTTAAATGTGGTGTCGGGAAGACCAAAAGTTGGGAGCTAAAATGTTGCACAATTTATATTGGGTTAAAAAAAAAAAGTCAGTATAACCTTACTCAAACATAGTGTTGGACTGATGGGCGATTTCCAAGTGTGTTGCTGTCTGACAGGGTTCCTGTAGCTCAGGTTTTGATACATCTGTAGCTGTGGATTTAAGGTAGTTGTTCTCAAACTTCCTGGAAAGAACTGTAATACTTACTAAACAAGGGGGAAGGCACCAAAATAATTCCTATATAAGTCCCTTAATAAAATATGATGCAATGTATGTGGATTGGTGTTTTTCCAGTATGATTCTCTTGTCCAAGTATTTAAATCGGGCTTTTCTGTGAGGTATTGACATTTCAAATTTCTTTATGCTGACTCTCCAAAAAAGCCACTGAAAACCCTCAGCCTGCCTCCCTTTTGCATACTCCCCATTTTCCCCACCCCCAACCAAACCCTGTAAAGATCTAGAACCTTTGAAGAAAGTTTAGGTTGGGCGTGCACAAGAAGTGCAGGTAGAGGTGTGGTTTGGAGGGCTGAGTTGTAGTTGTCCCCTGTCCTTCTGCTGTAGCCTCGCTGAGTGGTCTTAGGCAGGGGCACAGAAAAGGCCCTGCACCCATCCAATTCTGTATATAAATAATATTTGCTACTGTGAGCACAAATCATGATGGAAACTTTATGCCATACTAAAAGCAGCAAATCCTTGCAAATCCTCTGCAAGCTCAAGCGATTTATGCCTCACTTTAATTGAGGATAGCTAACAGATAGGAGATGAATATGCATAAAGAGTGACTGCATCACCACTGCTCAACTATTTCTATTTCTAACTGTGGTACTGACCAGTTACTCAAAGGGAACGAGGTTCTTTGCTGTATTGCATAATAAGCCTTGGATAGCTTCTGCTGTCCTTCAGTTCAGCCTTAGTCTATGCCTGGTCTGGAAGCTTGGTCTATGACTGATCTGGAAATACTCTGCTGATGTAAATATGCTTATACAGTGCCTCCAGACTATAGAGTCAAAATCAAAATGTAGAGCAAAGGCAGTGATGCTGAGAGGGGTCATCTATGGCAGTCATTTTAGTAGCAGCCTGAGATGCAGAAGTCGTCATTGGTAGTTCCCCAAAGAGCTCAGAAAATACCAGGAGGAAATTGTGGAGGAGAAGTGGAAATGAAAGACTTCAGAAGATGTTTGCCCTGCTCTTTTAAACAGTGTATTTTTACTTTTCAGTGTGCTTTCATGGATTAGGTACAGGGCCAAAACAGAGTGAAAATGAAGCAAGCAGTAAGGGGGGGGATGATATGTGTGTGAAAGGAGGAGGAACTATGGTATAAAAGTATGATGCAAAGAGTAAAGGGAGGAGTGTTAGAAGTTAGCCAATTACATCCTTGCTATTTAATTTTTACTGTAAAATTTGACTTTTAAAAATTTGGATCAGAAAAAAATATCATTAATACTATGTAATCCAATTATCTCATTTTATCCATCTGCAATAGAAGCAGACAAGCAATAAGCATGCTGTGTAAGTTGTGTGTACATACATGCAAATGAAAAAGTCCCAGGAGGAAACCCCCACTTTTTTACGTGCAAGACTTATATTATGCAAACTAAGAGAAGGGCATTGTGGGCTAGACTCTTGAGTTTTGGGTTTTCTCTGGAGCCTCAGAAGAAATTTGGGAGATTAAGGAATTATTCTCAGTTGTACAACCAAGGTCAGGATCTGGTCCAGCTGTGGTAGTTTCTGTATGTCAGCAAATTTGTCTGCATGATATTTTGACTGTAAAATTGCAGTGAAAGAGGCAGGGCTCTCCAGATCCTGCAAGTGCAAAAGTCATCGGGCTCAGCACGGTGTTGTCACTTCAATCCCTGTACAGGAGCAGGGTTCTAACAACTAGTACAACCTCGTAGTTACCTTGTGTACCGAGTTCCTACTCGGGCCAGTGAGCCTCCATTATATAGAGCACTAGCAGCAAACCCTTCTGTGAGTGCTTTCCTTGTATCATTTAGCACATAAGATGCCTCTCCCTCTCTCAGTACACTCCAGCTTATCTTTTAAGGGTGTGGTTATTTAATAATTTTGGCCCAGAAGACGGGAAAGGGGTTTTAAGATAATTCTGCTTTGTTACAAAGAGGTAATTTGAAAAAAAAAGAATGTCAAATGTTCTAAGTCACCATTAAAGTGTATTTTTTAAATGTAGACAAAAATGTTAGAAACAATTCCCACCTGGCTTTCCCTCCACCACACCCTGGCTTCAAAATATTGCATTGAGAATGGCTTCAAAACTAACCTGAGGTTGGCTGGTGTATCCAAACATGACTGGGTGAAAGCAGGCTGCTTCTGGCACTCTTGGTTGATGCATTTTGTTATTTTCAGTGACAGATTTGGGGTTCGAAGCTCAATATTGGAAGATTCACTCCTTCCATTTTCCTTTATCTACTGTGCCAAAGAAAGCAGAACGTTCTGTTTGGGGGACTTCTCCTTTTAAAAGCTGTATAATAAGTAGTTGTACAAAAAACATGGACTAGCTGCCCTCCTGAGCTGTGTTTTGGATTAAGTAATATTTACATTTTGTAGTGCTTACCTTGGCTTTCCTTCCCCTCATGTGCTACAAATTGTTTTCTGCATCCCTCCCTACAAACACACTTGTTCTTCAGAAATCATTTCCATTTGTTGGTTATGCTTTTTTGGTCATAAATACTGTAATCTAGAAAGAAAAGTAGAAGTTTTGAAACGAGCCTTGTTAAGATCTGTCTCTGTTGGAAATCTTGCGGGATACTTGACTGTCACATTCCTGAATTTTTGTAGTCAGGGTTGAATATCATGGGATTTTGCTGTGGCACAACTAACAAACAAAATAACCTGTGCCTTGTTAGACTGTTAGTAAATGCTTTGATTTTATTTAGACTAAAAACAGCAATGAAGAACAAAATAAGGACGGACTTGGTGAGTGATGGTGATGAGTACAGAAGATGCAGAAAAGGCCTGATGTCTCCCTCAGGGTGAAGTCTGTTCCTTCCTGCCTTCTCTCTGCCAGTTATTCTGCTTCCTTCTCTAAGCTTTGATACTCTACATGGCCAGTTCTTGCTGACTGCAGCCATCTCACTGAATCTAGATTAGCCTCTGAATTTAAGCCTAAGTTTTCTTTCTTCCTAGACATTGCTGAGCAAATTTGCTTGTCCCTCAGTTCGTGGCCTGCATTCCTATTTTCTGCTCCCAACCTCATGGTCTTGTGTTCTGTCCCTGCGCTCTTATCCAGCACTTTCCTGTTTCCCAGGCACCTCTTAGAAATCCTTTGTTGCCAAGTTTTCTGAGCTCTTGATGATCTCCTCAGCTGTTTGGATCAGAGTACGTTAACTGTGAGTTGGTATGGATGACTGTGAATGGGCCTGCAAAGCACTCGTAGCAGTTCCAGTCCAGTGATGTAGGGGTGGAACCACACTGGGATTTTCCTTGGTTTGTTTTTTTTCAGTAGGCCAATATGTTTCTTAGCACTAGGACTACTATTGATGCAACACCAAAGGGAGCTTTGTGGAGGCTAATGGCTTCTTGGTGGTATGGTGTTGTCCAACGTTGGGTGCAGATGTGTGCCATAGGGCCTAAAAAGTAAAGCAATGAATCACTTGAACCCTCTTTGTTAGTCACCTTCTCTGTCACTGTCATTTAACTCTAGTAGTAGGAAATGGGAAGAAAACTGGCAGCAGTTCTTGTTGCCTTCCTTGTGATGCTTAAAAGTCTTTTTCTTTTCTTTAATTCTCTTCATTGGCTTTCCAGAGAGTTGACTATGGAAGATACTTTTGGAAGTATCCATGGGGAAATTATTCATGTGTGAATGCTTCTCAGTTCTTAGACTTTTTTTTGCAGCTATGCTTGAGGTCTGCAGGTGATCTTTAAAATTATAATTTCTGGCACTCCTGGAAACTTTGTATTACAGATCAGGTCATTAGACAAGTGTGTGTAGTGCTGCTGCTGCACACTCTTCTACTTCATAGCCTGATGTGAAAATGTTTACAGTTGGTTACTGGAGAGTGTCTGACTCCAGCTGGTACTAGTCCATAGTGCTGGATGGATTGGAAGGGCTTGCACCCTGGTGTTGGGTTCATTCTCCAGGCTGTCACCTCCCCACTCCTTGCTGCAGGAGTAATGAGCTACCAGTGGTGATTGCTTCTGTGTGGCCTACAGTTGTCTTGTACTTTGCGGTTGTGAACAGAACCTTGAACTTTGTGCTCCCAAAATGTAATACTGATAATCTAATGTAGGCGTTTTTTTTCCCCCAAAATATTCCACTTCAGGAATGGAACCAAACCTTTCATGGTTTGCATAAACCATCCTGAGGTGTGTTTCTTCCCAGTCTTGCTTGTTACACCTTTTCTGAAGTCTTCTCACAGTAAACTTCTAAGAGTGTTCTCCAAGTCTTTGCAAGTAAAAGCTTCATTTAGACTAAGTTATTTTTGACTACAGCCTTGCTGATGCTAATGAGCCACTCTGGGAGACTGAAGTCTGAGAGTGTCTCCAGTGAGGTACTCTCTTCAGTCCCATGGTGGGAAGCTGTTGCTTCAGAATGCTGAACTGTAGCACAGGCTTGCACATGCCTCTGTGTAAAAACACAAGCTCAAGCTATCCATGGTCATACGAACATTTAAAAGTGGTCATACTAGTATTTACAAGCTAAAGATACCATATCTGCAGAAAACCAGCCAATTGTGGCAGTAAATGGTAAGGAGACTAACGGTAAGAGTGGACAACTGGAGTAAGGCAGCGAGATGGAAGAGTACATGTGTGTTGGTGAGCAAGAGAGATCTGCTTAAATATCAGAATCTTGCAAAGAAGAGCAATGTTGTAAACTTTGAAAGATTATTGAACTAAAGGAGCACTTTCATAGCTGGGCAACGCCTCTGGATAGACATGGAAGGTATTTATTATCAGAAAATAGTGGGGGAGTTGAAAGCACTTGAAGTTACTGACTCAACCATTCTTTGTTTTGTTTATTTTTTTTTTTTAAAGCATTAACTCTATTATGTTTCCATTCTTAAAAATATCACTGCAGCGTAAAACTTGATGTTTTGTTTCCTAGGTTTAAAATCTGGTTTCATACACTTTTTAACAGATGAGATGTGTAACCTTGTCTTGGCAAGCAAGTCCTAAAACAATTCATAGTGCTCGTTTAACCCAACTGATGTGGTGGAGTGTGCAGTAACTAAATTTCAACAACTATGTACACTGCATAATTTCTGTTTTTACTGTTTCTATAGGGAATGAAACTTTAACAAGTCTATGTCAAAGCCTGGCTAACAGCAGCAGAGGCAAAGTGTAGAAGCAATGCCCTGATGAAAAGGTAGGGAACACATTTGAGAGTTTTCAGAAGCCTTGTGTTATGACTTGAGAGAATTGCTGTGATGTTTGGGGTGCTTGTGCTTTATTCCCAGGATTGCTAGCTTGCTATGAAGAAAATACTGGGGTGGGAAAAAGGCTTGTCTGTCACTTTTGCCAGGTAGCTTTGGAAGTGCAGGGCTGGGGTGATGGTTTTTCCCTGGGAAACTGCAGTTATTCACATGTCCTCAGACTGCTGAGCTCTCATGTGATTTGTGCAGTGTCACAGCTGAGAAATGGCTCTGAATGACTGTAGCAGGACTGACTGATCCACTTAACTTCATTTGGCTCTTGTGTGACCAGCTGCCTAATTTCTGTGTGTTGGCAGCATCCTTCAATGGGGTAATGCAGCGGGACACGTGAGACTGACATGCTAGGGGCTCTTAAAACTTTATTGGCAATTCTTATAAGCTGGTCACCAATTTCTCTGTTCTTTATGTTCCTGCAAAGGAAGGAGGTTCTTGGAATGTGTTTGTGATGAATGCTTAAAAAAAAAAAAATCACATTTTTCAGTAAAGCTTTGAACTGTTTTTGAAAAGGTGTGATGGAGAGCTGTGCACTGGTTTCCAGCCTACACTAGGAGATATTTGTTCATTGTTTAGAAACAGAACATCTCTTTCGAGTCAGGCTAGCCAAGTAAAATGTCACCTGCTTTAGACAGCAACTGGCCATAAGAAAGAACTCAAATTAATAAGCACTTTAATATTCTCAAAGGAAGGTACAGGAAGGAATGGGAATGAAGACATGGAAGATGAAAAGTTTGAGGCAGTTGTGTTTATGTCTACCAGAGGTGGACTGGCAAAACTGTTCTGATGGGGTTGAATGGTCCTTATGCTGTCTTTCATGGGTCAGGTGTCCCTGGCAGATGCAAAAAGTGCACAAGTAGATCCTTTTTGCTCTCTGGGAAAGCTGGCTCCTGGAGAGAAGCTGGCGCTGCTAGAGCAGTTCTTCTGGTCTGCAGCCCATTTACAAGTTACCACTGCAAAGGTCTGTGGGTAGGAGCAGGTTATATGAATTACATCAGTCTTTTTTCCTTGGAAATGGCTTAGTGCATCTGTAGTAAACTCTGTATTTCATGAAGCATCGTGGCTGTTACTGCTGCACAGATGGGATATATGACACACCCATATTAGTTTTGGTCATGCGGTGAGGAAGAAGCTGATGTGTACTTCCCTCTTCCAGTAGTTGAATGAAAAATGTGGTCTGTTGAAAAAGCTTGAACACTGATGCAGTGGTTTTATCTGAAAATATGTGAGCTGGTATAAAATCATTCCTTTCAACTTTTGTTTGCTTTCTACGTGAGAGCTGCAGATAGCTTGTAGCAAATAGAAAAGACTTTGTTGGAAGCAAGGTGAATTAGTGTGCGCTGCTCTTTCTGAATTCAGTGATGAGATCAAAGTCCCACCAGTATTTTATTTATCACAAAAGGATCAACCACATGGAACTCCTATAAACCTCTTGATCGTCATTCTTGTGACAGCAGATTGGTTTGCACTTTGACAGACTGGTTCTCTTAACACCAGCAATATATCTGTAATGTTAGATCACAAAGCTAATTTTCCAGAGTAATCTCTTTTAGAGTTATTCAAATGCCAGCACCTATAAATCACAACAGCACTGACAGCAAAAACTAATACATATTTCCTAAATGCTTATGAAGAAATATATTAAAAAAATCAAAATTGAATAAACAATGAAACTGTGTTTACCCTTTGTCTTTCAGCAAAGTAATCAAGCTTGTAGTTTGTGGATCTGTGGCAAAATTATCTGTTTGTTTTGCATGTTTTCATAATTTTAGAAATGGCAAAAAGCCCTCTTTTCACCTATATTCTATGTAATGGTTGTGATCTGCAAAGTCTGTGGATGTTTTTAGTATGTTCTTACAAGTCAGTTTGGTATTTGCAAAGGTATTTTTTTTTCTCCTTGGTGTTTACAGTGCTTCATTTATGGTGGCATTAATTCTGTGCAGTCCATTAAAAGCCATTGTGATGAGATGGCTCAAAGACCATACACTGCACTTGTTTCCAGGGGCTTTGGTAAAAAGTTATGTTTATGATCCCATGGCATTGACTTCAAAGGACAACCTGTTGTCCCCAGCCTGGAGAAGCTCTGTAATAGCTGCATCTCCAGGTGACACTGTGCTGTTTTGAATTTCACCTGCTGATTCAAGCAACTCTTGTGCAGTGTGACTTTTTCCTGGATTTGGTTTTGTTTTGTTTTGTTGGTTTTTTTTTTTCCCTGGAATTTGACTTGGAGTGCTGTGTGTTGTATGTAATTATGGTGTGCTTTGGAACAGTTTCATGGTAAAGGTTCCTACAGAAATTATTCCCATTCGCCAGCTGATGTGAAATTGTTTTTTCACAGAATGTTTTTTTTGTCACTGAATCAGCTCACATTATATACCTTCTTTCTGGGGTCTGTTAACATAAAGTTTGCATAAATCTGCTCTCACAGTAAACAGATGTTGAAAATTTGAGTATCACAGTAGCTCTAGTAAAGTCTAAGTTGGCTTTTGTTTTGATGTCTTCTGCATTTCATCCCATTTTTAGCTGCAAGCCTTTGTATCAGAAGGCAAAGATCTGAAGGGATGATGCATCATCAGCTAGGCCTTTTTTTTTCTCCCTTCTGTAAAAGCTGCATTAAATTATGAATATCTTGCTGACTTGTGTATTACTTGCTATAACCTTAGGAAGCAAATTTGTGTGATAGCAGGTGTTTGTATGTAGGGGATTCTAATTTTAACTGGCTCTAAATGAGGAGAGCTTGTCCCAGTTTTTCTTTGAGGTTCTTTTGGGAATAAATGAATGTTTGAATTTAAGAATTTTGGTATAAACTTAATATGAAATATTAGGCTTAAATTGTGAGTTAGTTACAACTCTTTGTAGAATGCATATACATTTTTCTATTTGTAATTCTTTCTTGGCTAATTAAACTGGAAGAGTGTGCTGCTAATACACTGAAGCTACAAGGCTAACCTGGTGCAATTTTAGCAGTCATAATTTGTATGATTTTTGATTACTAAAACACTGTTTTCAACTTAAAAGGCATTGTGAAGCACTCCAGAAGTTAGTATAGAAATAATGCTAATGAGAAAAGGAACTCAATATTTTTCTAACTCAGAGATCTTCAAGGCTAAGTTAGGTTTTGGAGTGTTTGTTTCTGCTGCTTTGCACTGAGCGTGTGGTTACAGGGCGTTTTTCATGCAGAGGAGTGCAAGGCTGACCAGCTTTCAGGCTACTTTCTCTCTTCTCAAGTGTTTTAATGGAAAACGTTTTTCACCAGAGCTTATAATGGGGTAAGCGTTGAGTTTAAATTGCTTGAGTGGTAGCTTGTACTTAGCCAGCCCTTTCTTCATCAGTTCTGGAGGAATCTTTGGGGGAGTTATATATATAAATGCGCTCTGAGCAGTCTTTGACCATAGCTCTGATCTATGTTATGAAGTATTCATTTTTTTCTTTCTACATTTCTTGCTGCATTTTCAAATGGTACTTCTTAAAAGCAGCCGCATACGCTCTGATGTGTTTTAATTTATTTTTCTTTTTAACTTAAGAGCAAATACTTTCCCAGTGTATTGTAGCTTTCAAACTATTACAACTCATTGCTTTAGTGTGAGTGCTGGTTGATAAAGATAGGAAGTTTTCATGACAGTCAAAATGTACTATACCATAGTTAAATTTTGCAGAGATTTGTTAATGTTACAAAATATTTAGAACTTAAGTTGCGCTGCTAGAAGATGTTTGGTGTGTTTGGTCTTGTGTTAGAGTTTCAAGATGCTTTATGACACTTTCATCTCTCCATGCTAGCCTGTTCTGGATTTGATGAAGCCAGATGTACAGTGAAATAATAGGCAGCATATGCCGTGGTTGAATTTGTGTCTCTTTGGATATATCACTCGAGGAGAAGTATGAGTTTGTAGCTGTTACTTTCATATACTGCTCATTGAGTAACATATCCCAGATGTTTTTGAAATAAGTTTAATTTAACCTAAATTCAGTTAGTTTTGTAATTGCATGCTCTTCTTGGAAAACAAACTGAAGAGTTATTTACAAACTGTTACACTACTTTATATTGATGATAGCTTCCCAGTAGTCATGGGTTCTGAAGTGTCCCACGCTGCTTGTTAACGGTATAGAAAGAAATAAAGGTTGGATAATTATTTCTTTTCCTTGGCATTTTCTTGTGTAATGCAGATAACCTTAAAATAAAAACTGTTACTCATTTCCTTGGGACTTTAGAAGCTAGTCAAGTGAGTTACTCTAGCCAAATAGAACCACCCTACAGAGCAAGGGCAGGAAGATGGAATTGCCTTTCTTGCACTGGTCGATGAGGTTGACAGGGGTGCTCAGGCACAGGCTAACATTTTTCCTTCTCGAGCAGGGACTGGTGTTGGAGATCTGAAGCCAGCTTGGAACAATTTGATTAAATGCACAGTATCAATTTAGGACTTAATTTTCCTAATTACCAGTGAGAGATGTCCAGATTTATCTTTGTTTCTTTTAATAAGATCTGTTGGTAAAACATAAGAATCGTGATGGTGTGAAGTTTGATACAGCTTAATACGTGCTACTGAGAGCAAAAAAAGGGAGATAAAGCAACTGGAATAAGGTGGCATGAAAACTGAAATCCTGTACCAGCCACTCAAGCTGTTTTAAATTCTGTTCATAGAGTTTCTGTCAGCAAGCTCTTGAAACTCATGTGTTGTAACAGTTTCTCTTGCAGTAAAATTTTACACTGAAACAAAATTAATATAACAAGAGAGTCTTAAATAGCTTGTCTGGTTTAAAAAATATGGGACTTGATGATGGTAAATTTCCTGAAGCTGCTTTAGTGAGGTTCCAGCACATGTGGGTGACTTAGATAAAAGTTTTTAACCCATTTCTTGGTGATCCATGAAAGAGAACAAAGCATTTTTTTATTTGCAAAATCAAGCTATTAAAAAGACATGGAGTTTAAGTGACTTGCAGTTGTGTGCAAGGCCATCTTTCCACCCTACAGGTATTACTTGGTTCTGTGCTGAGGTTAATTTACAACATTGGTAGCAAACACAGGAAAAACAAAACCAAACCACTATACAGAAGGAATTTGTCTTTAAAACCTTTTTAATTCGGTGTGTTCCATGAAGAAAGTGGGTCATTTCTCAATGCTATTGGGCTGGAACAGCAAGACTTGTATTCCTTTTCACTACAAAAAACTTAATGTGGTCTTGAATGTTTGTTTCACAGGGGTCTGGAGTCCATTGAAGTTGACTTGGCTTCAGTGTTTTCTATAAAACTGGTGTATTGCTGGCTATGGATAGGCTGTATATCAAAGAGCTGAGCCCTAAAATACTGTAAATTAAAATATTATCTTTTAGCCTGCAAAAATACTCCAAGAAGAGTACCAATACTTGGCATCTGATGTAAAACCTTATAGGTTGAGATGGCTGCAAGTATTACATTTACAGCTTTTAGAATAATGTTTTCATATATGTTAATGTTCAGGAAGCAAATTAATTGCAGATGGTGCCTTAGATCCATTGTCATGGTGAGCAGGGCGCAGTAACAGACCATATGCAAAATACATGAGAACTGCTTTTTAAGTAGTAAAATATTTGCAAAACTTTGCACACTTTTGCTGTCACTGTGACTGTTGGTTCAGCTGCTCTAGTAAGTTAACAAAAAGAGGCCACTTGCATTTTCCATTCATAGAATAACAGAATCATAGAATCATAGGGGTTGGAAGGGACCTCGAAAGATCATCCAGTCCACCCCCCCTGCCAGAGCAGGGTCACCTAGAGTACATCCAGCATTTAACCATCAACTCCCATGATTGTGGCTCGGAAGATTGTGATTACAGACTAGAAACATTACATGATCTGGTGGTGGATCTCTCTTTCTATTATATTCTTCTATTGTGTTTTCATTGATGATGTCGCGAGTTTCCTAGTTTTAAAAATAAGCAGTCTTATTATTTCTGATACCTTATAACAGCCTTTAAAATAATACTGATGTACATTTCTTTCTCACCAGTTACAACGTCTTGTAATGGAAGATGGAAGACAAAGGGGCTCGTGTTGCTGACTACTTTGTTGTGGCAGGATTAACAGATATTTCAAAACCACTAGAGGAGGAAATCCACTTCAACGATGCTTGCCATAAAATTGCCAAGCCAAAAGAACCTATTACAGACGTAACAGTACTGAATAAATCCCTGGGGGAGGAAGCTCCCCAGGGTTACAGATGCATAGATGTGACTCCCTCGGGCCTGTCTGCAGACCTCAATAATGGCAGTCTTGTAGGGCCGCAGATGTACCTTTGTTACCGCCGAGGAAGGGATAAGCCCCCACTCACTGACTTGGGGTGAGTGAGCTTTCTGTTCCTGTAGGTGGCTTTGGCAGTTTTGACTAAGGAGCAAATCAAGCAGATTTATTGAAATACAAATATAAGGCAAAACTCTAAACAGGAAGACATTTGTTGACCTGAGCATGCTGTAACCCAGTGTAGTAGGAAAAATGCATGCTGAGTGGATTTTAATGACAGCTGTAATCCTTTGCATTTTGGAGTTTGAAAGTTATAAATGGCTTAGAAATTTATATATTTGGGTGGAGATAAGATGCTTAACGTTTAATACAGATTGAAAAGGGGTGAGTTGTATGACATTCTTAGGATCAGGCAATGATTAACAGAATTGAAAGCAACACTGTTTTGCAGTGAACAAAACATTTAAAATCAATTATATGTGAGGAAAAGTAGTGCACTTTCATCACAGTTTTCCTGCTAGAGTGTAATTTGATATAATGTGACCTGAACTTGTCAGTAAAAATATTTTGATTGGAGATAAGAAAAGAGCTGCTGCTAAATTAGTGCTATTCAGTTGTAATCCTAGTATAGTATTAGTATTCAAAATGTTAAAAAAAATTGTTTCTGACTTTTGCTCATCCCATTTTAACTAGGGTTTTATATGATGGGAAAGAAAGAGTAAAGCAAGGTTGTGAAATAATTCAAACCACACCATATGGTCGGCCTGCTAATATTAGTGGCAGTGCCTCGTCACAGAGAGTGTACATCACGTACCGCAGAGCCTCCGAAAACATGACCCAGAACACCCTGGCTGTTACAGACATATGTATCATCATACCCAGTAAAGGAGAAACCCCTCCGCACACCTTCTGCAAGGTTGACAAGAATCTTAATAATAGCATGGTAAGATTCAAAATTGGGACGTTTGATGTTCAATGATGTGATTGTGACAGTTCTCAGAGTACCTGGTGAAAAACGTTGATGAGCGCTCTGGAAAGATAAATCAAATCTTGGAAGAGTTGGAGGATTGCAGTTCTTTGTTCCTGCTTGGAATGAAGTCTTTTTGGAAGTCTTGGAGCAAATAGGCTTTTTTGTGCTGACTTGGAAGTGCTGACTTCAGCAGCTTTGGTTTTGCCCTTTAAAACTGGTTGTGTCAACCATGTCTATAACAGCAGGTTTTACAGACCTGGCTGTTGGAGACACCAATTTTAGTGTTGTCTAACACAACACTAAAACAACCTGTATCTAACAGGTTATCTATCTAGATACAAAACTGTATCTAGCCACCAACTGTGCTTTGTTTTAAACTCTCCATTGCATATAGTGCTGTTTTATAAAAGCCATTATCAGGATTTTCACAAACTTTCTCTCTGAAGAAAGTTCGTATGAGTGGTACTGGATTCCGTTGACTGTAAGCTTGTTTAAATGCTTAACATAGAAGGTTGGAAAAGACTTCCAAGATCAGCAAGTCCAACTGCCAACCCAGCACTACCATCACCACTAAACCATGTCCCCAGATGCCACATCCACATGGTTTTTTGAACCCCTCCAGGGGTGAATACAATCTCCCTGGGGAGCCTGGGCCAGTGGCTCACTGCTCTTGCAGGAGAGAAATTCTTCCTAATATCCAATCAAAACCTCTCCTGGTGCAATTTAACCCCATTCCCTCTAGCCCTATTGCTTGTTACTTGGCAGAAGAGACCAACCCCCACCTCACTCCAACCTCCTTTCAGGGAGCTGAAGAGAGCAAATTTAGTTCCAAAGCTGGACCTGCTGAAATATGCAGGCATCACAGCGCTTTGTTTTGCAGAACCTTAGTATTTAGTTGTCTCCTGGTTGAATCTGCAGCCCTACATGCTGGATTTTGTAGGGTCCTCAAAAGTCAGCATGCTGATGGGGATGCTGGCTGCATATGTGAGTAGTGTCATGCAACAAGGATCATGGAAATCGATCTGTACTTGTTTTTAAATAAATGCCTGCAGACATTAAGAAATGGATTTTTCAGTTCTACCAGTCCCTGGATTGACAGGGTTATGGGAGTCTTATGGGAATTGTTTTATCTTTCTGCTGTCTGTAAAAGCTTTGTGTACCCTTAAAGGGTGCTGGTCTCTTCCCTTCTATGGCTTGCCATGTTCTTTATTCTCATGGCCAGAAGTTGAGAACTTCAAAAATACTTAAAAACATTAACAATGCCAGAAAGGAAATTGTTTAGACACTGCAAAAACTGACATTACCCTGCAGTGTTTCACAGACTGAAAATCACAGATGGAATAAGGAATTTGGCTTAAAGATCAGCGTGATTAAAATAAACATGAAGGAACAAAACTAATTTTTAAGTATTAAGTTAAAATAATGCACAAAGTTAATAACAACCATGGCACTCTGTGTGTGTGTATATACATAAATGTGTGCATGTATGTTTGGTATATCTGTATATATATGCTTTTAAGGCAGAAGTTTAACAAAGTGAAGAAAGGTCTAAATATTTATATGGATGACAATTGTACTTGAAGTTCTGTAGTTGTGTTAATGTTTTAGAGAGGAATTTATAGATGTCATGCTTCAGTCTATAAACCAGTTGTGTCTCAGAGGTCAGGCTGATGCCATGGGCAGGGTAGCTCAGAGCTAACACAGTGCTTCCCAGTCATGTTTGTGGCCATTGTCAGGAAGGGTGGTGCAGCAGGCCCAAAATTCCTACAACTTATGCTCTATGTATTTTTGTGTGTAGATCAGGCTTCTTTGTAAACAAGGAAGAGGATGTTTTCCTCCACTCTTTTCTGTTACATCCTTTTGTTACCCTTCATCATGTAATCTAATAATTTCTTTTGCTTTACAGTGGGGCTCAGCAGTATATTTATGTTATAAAAAGTCTGTGGCAAAAACCAACACCATATCGTATAAAGCTGGTATGTAACTACAATTTCTCTTCTCTTATTTGTAATATAATACCTTTTTTTACTGGAGGATTATTTGACAAAGACACTGTCTTGGCCTTTTCCAAAAAGGAATCTTTCACTGAAGAATTCTTTTCAAATAATGTCCCAACATGAGCCTTAGAATTATGTATCATGACAATTTTGTTTTAAAGTTTTATTTTAATTGGCAGCTTAGTTGTTTTGATAGATCTCTACAAACCTGTTTCTTCCACCTCTGTTTTTGTTGCTAGTAACTGTCTCTTAAGGATGTGTGTGTATATATATCTGCAGAAGAAAATACCACAAGAATGATTTGATACATTTTCATGATTGCTTCCTCTAAGAAACACATTGAAGAAGGCTTCAGACTTCCCCCTGTCCTGAACATTTGTGGCATTGAGCTCTTCAAGTATTTTTGGACTGTGTAACATCCTTATTTTGTTCTGTTATTTACAAGACAGAATTAGATTTGTTACAGATGATTTTTTTTCAGTTTGTTTCTGCTGTTTATATTTCAAAACCCTGATTTTGTTTGAGTGCAAGTCATGAGCATGATTCAGACTTAAACTTTAATTCACTTACATCCCTTTGAGATGCTGCTCTCTGTAAACAATAGTTTAGAACTAACTGAACAATAAATTTGTAAGCAAAAGTTTTAAAAGGCTACACATCTGGTAGTAGCCTGCACAAAATTTTGCCTCTTTTAAGAGAGGGAAACCCACTGCCCTTCTTGATTACCAGTTTTTGCTTATTAATATTTCACTGGATATGAAAAAAAAAAGTATATTGATTGTTCTCTCTTATGCAGAGAAATCCTAAGTTCCTTCACACAATATTCCTTCTCATTTTGGAGTCCCCTGGGTTGGCAGTCAGAAAGGATAGATTGGTACAGCCCTATGATGTAATCAAAGACCTCTGTTAAAAGAATGTTAAGAGCCTCTGCTTCAGAACATTGTGTTTTACAGCTATGTTTAAAATTAAGTCTAAGCACATTAGTCTGATAGTGCATTAGCTGACTCTTCAGCTGAGATGGATGAGCATAATTAATTGGTTTGATTCTATTGATGTTTAAAAAAATAGCATCTAATATCAGAGTTTTCAGGAAACTTGTTGGCAAGAATGAATTGCTTTCATTATTAAAAATTTGTCATTTCTCAATTATTCAGGTTACGATTTTTTAGCTACATTTTAAATATTTACTTACACCAGTGATGAACGTGAACTATTATGACAGTTGAGAAGCACACAACCTGCAAACAGAAACCAAAAATAGCTCCTAGCACAGTAAGCAGGACCTCAATCCAATGTTTTAGTCAGATGATTTCTACTTAGGCCCTGGCAGCATGCTGCCACTTTCCAGCCTGAGTATTTACAACTTTCCTGATCTTCTGGAGTTAATATTGCTCATATATGATTTTTCTGATATTTTTTTTAATGGAATGAGCTATTACAAGTATGTTTCTGCAATTCCTTACATAACTGCCTCTTTACATATTGCCCTTATAGGTTTAATATGCAGATATCCTGAAGAAGATTATGAATCATTCCCATTGCCAGAATCTGTGCCTCTTTTTTGTCTACCTATGGGTGCAACGATTGAATGTTGGCCATCTAACAGTAAATACCCTCTCCCAGTTTTCTCTACCTTTGTACTAACTGGAGCTTCTGCAGAAAAGGTATTTTCTAAGGCTTAAAAGTTAATGTAAATAAAGTTAATAATGTTGAAAAATTTGGTTATTTTTCTCTTCAGGGTGATGGTAATGCGTATTTGCATAGACAAGCTTGAGTCTATTAGTTAATCTGTTAAGCTGGGCTTAATTTAAAGACTGTTTTAAAGAGTTGCTTGGATTTATTTCACTGCTGGACTGTTGATCATATAAACCTGTCCTTTGCTTTCCAGTCATGTTAGGCTTTGAAACTAGAGAGCTATAAAAATTCTGACTGCATATACACGCAAGTATACTGTTTTTATTGCAAGCATGGAAACAACCTTACATGTATATACTTGTTCCAAAATGTAAATTGGATGTCAGAGGAGTACTGCTTTGAGTTTCTTATAAAGGATTTTGAAAGCAGCTTTAAAGGAAATTGTAGGAACAGTTGACTGTAGTTGTACTCTGTATAATCATTATTTTTCTTTCACTTAAATTGTTTCATAAATTACTCTTTCTCATATGCCATTAAGTGTTTTAAATAAATAATAGACAGTCTGGATTTTCACAGCCATAAGAATATTCCGGAATAGATTGCTTCAGAAGATGATGCATTAATGTAACTTTTCAAACAGTAACATTAGACTTTATTTTCCTTGCACGTTTGGGGTTTGTTAGATTGCTTTGAAGATTGAGGCAGATTCATTGACTTTAAGCCAACTGTGTTATTTACAGGTATATGGTGCTGCTATTCAGTTTTATGAGCTGTATCCTGAAGAGAATCTCACAGAGAAACAAAAATCTCAGCTGGGCTTAGCAGCTGCTGTTGAGGGAAAGCCAGACACATGCAGAACAGTTCAAACAAATAAATGCATCTGCCTGCTCTCTCACTGGCCCTTCTTTGATGCTTTCAAGAAGTTCCTTACCTTTCTGTATCGTTACTCCATTTCTGGGCCACATGTCCTGCCCATTGAGAAGTAAGTCATTTCAAAAAGTCATCACAGTAATTTTTTGCATTTTGAAATGTAGAGAACCCTTGCATCCAAGTGGTTCATAGCTGAAACTGATCTGTAATACCACTTAGTGTTTCTAGGCTAATCATAACCTTTCAGTGCATCAGGTTTCAAATGCAATCTTTGCCTTTTTTATTTTATGACACATCAGTCTTCTTTGTGATTAAACTTCAGTATTAACTTTTCTGAGGCTAACTTTGTGGATTATTTTTTGGTGATCCACCAAAAAAAGTGGAGTTATCCACTCATTCCATTTTGCATCTACTAGTTTTAAAATTCTGATAGTGGAAACTTCCAATAATGAAAAGATATTAACTTTTTTTAAACTGAGAACTTTACTGTTTTTTGAGTTTCAGGAGTGAATGAGAAGTGAATATAGTAAATATTTTATTAGTTTTGATTCTACAGATTTGTTTGCTTATTCTGATTGATCTGTAAACTGGTCAGTTTGCTGTGGATAATTTAAATTGGCTACATGGTCTTGCATGAAGTTAATATAGTATCTAGCCTCGTTTCTTTGGCTGTTTCAATGACAGTGGAGGTTTTTCTGTGTCATGCATGTGGATTTGAACATTTTCAGTCAGCCCTGCTTCTGCAAGCAGCATACTTTTCCCTTGATGTTTGCTGATGAAGCTTCTGGTTAATGCCAGTTATGTGACTATAGGACTGCAACAAAAAGTAAAGCTTAGCACAAGTGCACAAAATTAAAAACACAGTAAAAAACCCCCTTTTTTTTTTTTTTTCCATAAACATCTAATGGTGTAATATGCAGCTACATTGAAATGTGTATGAAATATAAAGCTTTGAATCAGAAGCATGTAAAGCAAGTCTTCTGTATAAATCCCTGCTTACTTACAGGGTTGTCTGAATTTCTTCAAAGTTTGGTTGGTTGTCTGTCGTAATAATGGGAAGAGCTGCAGAAATCACAGTTAACTGTATGCTGCAGCATGGTTTCTTTCCATGTAGTTTCTTTTAATCTGAAACGGTGTCTAGTGTAGAACTCCAACACGTCTCGACCTTTTGTCAGTTTAATCAATTCATGAAACTGAGAACATGTTCAAATTTTTTAAAAGGTTTTTCTGTACTTGTAGTAAATGGAAAAACTTGAACACTTTTTTTCATCAGAAATCTTCCATAACATTTTGTATTTGGAAGTGAAGAAAATGGATGTGAAGGAAATGGGATGAATTTAATGACTGTCCTTGATACTCAGCTGTGAATATTTTTTTGCAAATAACCAGTGCTAGTCTCTGAGGTATAGAGCTATTTCAAACCAGTCTCAGAAGCATGATTGTAAATGGTACTGTGATACTCAAATAGCAATATTTCTACTTCACAAATATTTCTATTAAAAAAAGCTCCTTATAATTTTTCAGTCTCACAAGCTAAGCTTGTAGTCTGAAAGATAATCTGGCCTGCAATTTTGTCACTAGTAGAAAAATAAGATTTGATGGTTGGAAGATCCCTGTAGGGTTTAGGTGCTGGATTTTTTTGCTCTCTGTCTTCTGAGTTAGTATATGTCATTTTCATATAATAATTTCTCTTACTGGCAATAATTTTGTCTTGAGGTAAAGCAATTAATTTAAATTTTCTACTAAATCAGTGTTTTTCTTTTCATCTAGACACATTTCCCATTTCATGCATAAAGTTCCTTTTCCATCCCCTCAGAGGCCAAGAATTCTGGTTCAGGTAAGTTTAAATTTCTTATCCAGAGCTATGTCTTAAGTGAAGACAAAACAGTTGTTGAGCAGGTTAGTAAATGAAAAATGTTATTTTTGTGTTTAGTTCTTTATTTTTCATCAGGATTTTTTTTCCCCTGTAGTCATGCATTTATTTTTTACTGATTTTTTTACTTTTCTGTTTCCGGTTTAGGTAAGGGCTTTAATGAGATATTACCAGAAATTGTTTTGTGAGCTTAGAACTTGATTTTTTTTTTTTTTCAGAGTTTGTGAAAATTAATGAAAAACTACTCAAGGTCAGCATCTGGTTTGACTTCTGCAGTAGCCTTTCAATGGTTTTCTTCTTGCTACTGTATGATGGCTGAGTGTAAAATAATAAATAAATAAAATTAGAACCAGATGTGAAGCATATATTCATGATTACTCAGTTTCCTGAAGGGCTTCATGCTGTCCTCTACATAATGGGTAGCTCTTATTGAACACTGCAAGAGCCATGCACATTCAACAGAGGCATGCTTTATCAGATATGACCCTTACTCTGTCCTACCTGCAAGATGTAGCAAATTTTACTGTGAATAAAATGGCATAATTGTCAGAATTAAGTTACTTGTAATTTGAAATTTCACTCACGTCACCAAATTGGTAGGAGAGAGGAAATCCTGATCTCAGAGAACTTCTGAAGTGAAATGTTATTAAATCTTCTCTTTTTTTTTTTTCCTCCTGAGAAGCAAAACGGGTAGAGACATGTTAAAATTTTATTGCTGAGAAAAGACAGCTCCATTTCAGTTGTAGTTACTCTACCAATCCTGTGGTTTTGAACAAATTGTTACAAAATGATGTTGCTCACTGTTACTACTTGCATGAAATAAAATAGGGAGAGCCCTGTGCAGTTTTCAATCTTAATGTAGCAGCCCATTTGCTGGTAAAATCTTTCAGAGTAAATGCAATCTTGTGTCATGTCTTTGTAGAATGTATAGAATATTAAAGACCACCCTTGCTGTACTTGGATATTCTAAAGTGACATTTTTACTGTTACTGAAAAGGAACTGAGAACAGTGATACTGAAACTGTATCTGACACTTCTGTCACTTCTATTATCATTTTAAAGTTAAAGTCAAAACCCAGTAAAAAAACATCTTGGGATGTTTTTATATTCATGTTCAATAAAATATTTGTAATAGGGAACACTAAACACACATTTACAGAGAACCCTGAGCAAGTTTAGAGGAAAAACATTTAATTTTTTAAATTTGACGTTTTAGGGAACTCTTTCAACATATCTGTGGGTATATATCCTGGAACAAAGTCTAAGGACCTACATGTGATGTGAAATGATGTTGGTTACACTTTATTTTCAAAATGCTGTTTGTGCCAAATGAGTACAACTTTAGTCGCTGATAGTACACATGGAGAACACACTGCTTTTAAAGTAGGCAGTGGTAGCTGAGGTCTATGAAGAAATGTTTCCTTCCAGCTGCTCTCAGGGACTTTTGAGTTCTTTGATACTACTCTAAATAAAATCACAGGTAATAGTATCTAAGATGCTTTCCCAGAACTAGTGTGGGGAAAGCATGTATTCTTGAAAATGACAAGCTTTTAGGATTTCATTTCATTCAAGAAATAAATTTCTTTCTGAAGCTTGTTAATTTAAAGCATGGTAGTCTTCCACTAAGTAAGAAGTATAGCAAATCCTCCTGAATATGTTTTGCTGTAGAATGTCTCACAAGTGCCTATATGCTTCCTGAAAATGAGACTTGGTATATTTTAGTAACTGCATGTATGCCAGCCTGGATGTGTAACCCATTCTTAGATCCTCCTTAGCATCTGCTACAAGTGAGAGAACATGGTACATGTTTCAGAGAAATCACAGCCATTAGTAAAGCATTCAGGAAGGTTCCCAATTGCCAGTTTCTAGCTGTCATTGATGGATTGTTTCTGATCTGAACTCTGCTAGACTCTGTTCTCCAGATCTGACATCCCATTATTACAAAGATATTCATGTTCTGAGGACGTGTGCACAACCTGCAGGCTTCAGGAGCACATGGAGTAGTGGAGAATGGGGGCAGTAAGTGCCCCTTCTGCCTAATGGAGTCCTGCACTTTGAATAGATGCTTGGTTTTGTTGCTCTGTGTTTGCTGAAACAAAAGTCATAGGACATTAGGCTGATGTTTCCTTTCAGAGGGCAGTTTATGAAGGTTACCTCGGGCTGAAAAAAAATGAGGTCTCTGCATTCTTTCACTGAACAATCCTAGTGCTGATGGTCGTCACAAGATGACTTACTTGAATACAGATGCATTGTGGCCATTCTCATTTGTCACTGAAGCCATAAGTGGCATCAGCCTCCAAAAGCTGTAAGTGAAACAGCAAGGGAGCAGTCCTGCTTAGCCTCCTGTTAATGCCAGATGTTCTGTGTGTCTGTCCAGGCATGCTGTTAGGTGCCTGAGTGCTTCAGCATTTGTATTACTAATTCCTCTGATCTTTTGACTTCTGTGGTCTGGACATCTGCAGCAGAGTCTAAGGTGAAACATGCTCAAAAATGAAATGCTAGTAAAAGTTACCTGAACTTGCAGCTTGGTTGTGCAAGTTACTGTGACTCACAACTGCTACATGTATGTGTGCTTTTATATAATAGGCAGAAAATGCACGACCACTTAGCAGGGAGGATTAACAGATATCTTGCTACCTTGGATTTACTGTGGCTGAAAATGTCCTTTGAGTTTTGATAAATTGGTTGTATATCTGTATTCTTGTACTCATTTGAATCCTCTTATTCATGCTGAGTATGTGAATGATTCCTCTTGATCACACATCACTGTAAGAAAGAAATGTGAATTAATAAGACCTTTGTCTTGGATCTTCAACTAATGCAAATTTTAAAGATACTATCAAAGCTGAGCTCAGCCAATCCTGCCAGCTAAGAGCCTAATTCTTATGTCTTCTGAAGAAAATATTACCTTACAGCCTGCCATCTCCCCTTTGTGCATTTTATCCATACGAAAATCAAGAAAGAATCCTCCCCAGCCCCCATGAAAGCTGAGTATGAACTATGGATCCTCAGTTCCCTTAAAATACAGAGGGCTTCATTTTTCAGCTGTTAATATATTATTTTCTTTTTTGTATTAGCTAGTCTAAATTCCTCTTTATGAATATGCAATGTATTCAGTTCTGACTAAGAAAGGAAGAGCATGCTCTGCCTGGATTTTACTAAAAGATACTGATGCATAGTAGTGCACAGCTCTTCTTACAGTGCTATACAGCTGGGATATATCAGGTTCAGCTTAGTTTCAAGTTTATTCTTAGGTGTTCTTTGTTATAGTTGTGTAATTTCTAATAAGTATTTCCAAAGGTCAGAATAAAAAGAATGTATTTAAAAATCTTTTTCCAGCTGTCTCCCCATGATAACCTGATTCTTAGCCAACCTGTGTCATCTCCCCTTCCACTGAGGCAAGTAGCAGTATCTTCTGTTTTAATTGTAAAATGTTTTCTGACTCAGAGTGCAGAAAAGATTTAGTACTTTGAGCTGTAATTGTGCAAATTAACTTACCTTGTCTAGTGCCTTTTGTAGCTACTGTAGCTGAATTTATTTTATATGATTGAGTGTGTGCCCTGATAAGGATACATAATTAATGAACAATATATGGTTTTTCTCAAATAATGTGAGCAGTGCTTGAGGCAGAAGAGAGATTTTTTTTTTTATCCCTTTTCTAGGAGTTGGTACCTGAGCTCCCAAGATAGTGCAGCTTTTGCATTGCCAAGGTCATTGAAGGAGTTCTGTGACTGTCTTAACTTTCACGTCTCTGTGCAGGAGAGTGGTTAAAGAAATGTATGTTGTCACCCTGTAAATTGCTGCTCAAAAAGAAAAATCATGCACATGTCCTGAAAATAGCCTAGACTGATTGAAGAGTCTCAAGGAGTCATGGTTACTGTTGGGCAGTAACCATTCTTCACTGAAGAGTGAAGTGTACTGAGCAGTCTGCCTTGCAGTCATCTTTACAGTGAAGATTTGCAGATTCAAGTTAAATCCCATTCTAATGCCTTGTTTTCTAGTTTTTATTGAACTTTTTTTTTTGTGATCCTTAACTCACTGGTGTGTTTATATTCTGTAACAGTGGTGGCAAGTTTTCAACACTACTTCAGAATCTAGGACCTGAAAATGCAGTAACTCTACTCGTATTTGCGGTGACGGAACACAAAATTCTCATCCACTCCTTGCGACCTTCTGTCCTCACTAGTGTCACAGAGGCATTAGTCTCTGTAAGTAACCTTCTTTTAATCATACACCTGTAAGTGGAAAAAAGAATGTTTTTTAGATAAATCTAAAGTGAGTAGTAGTATCAGGCTTAAAGGTTACATAAAAATAAGAATAAAAATAAAGATCATTAGAGAAAAACATGTTGCTAATGATAACAGAAAGAGAAGGGATAACTGTTGTGGCTCTTTGTGTTATAAACATTATAAATAGGCATACTCTTCCTGATTTTCTCTAATAGCAGTGTATTCTGTCTTGCAGAAGAATTTTAAGTGCACATTATTTTCCTGCCTGTCTTCACTAAGCATTGTTTTGCTCCCTCTACTATAAAAAGTATTGTACTGAAGAGCTTTATTTCTGCACGCATTGAACTTGAGAGAAATGATAATGTTTTTACTGAATATCTAGATGCAGATTATTTAATAATCTATATAATAATAATACAATAATACATAATAATCTGCCATGTTAAATAATTTTGAAGTGGCAGTTAGTGAAGACAGTGTGATTTATACTGGCATAAACTATTATTTTTACAAGTGTAACCTATGTTTTTATTTCTGCATATTTTCAAAGATGATCTTTCCCTTCCACTGGCCTTGCCCATATATTCCTCTCTGTCCCTTGGCACTGGCAGATGTGTTAAGTGCCCCGTGCCCATTCATAGTGGGAATTGATTCAAGATACTTTGACCTCTATGACCCTCCACCAGACGTTAGCTGTGTTGACCTAGATACCAATACAATCTCTCAGTAAGTATTTATTAACAATTTTTTTTAATGTTAATTTTTTTCCTTCCTGTTTTCAAAGGCAAAGAAAGAGCTTTTTGGCAAATTCGGGAGTGTGGTGTTGATATATTAGAAAAATTAGAGTTTTAAAATTGTTTCTTGAAATGAGCATACTAGAAATGATGTCTCCTGTTCTCACCACTGCAGAGTGGAGGTACAATCCTCATGGACCCATTATTGCCTTTTACTCTGTTACACTAAAATCTCCTTGCACACATTGGCACATTTCCTGGATTAACCATATTGTGTCTCACTTCATTGTCCCTGGGGGAGAGTAGTTTTCCTTTTTCATGATCAGCTTTCTTAGTGTTCAAGAAATTCTAGTATCTTCTTATGGGCATCTGCATGAAAACTACCAACAATTAAAACCTCATCCATATCAATATGAAATGTAGGAACCTCATGTTGAGAATTAAAGATTTGAACTTTGATGGGTGAGAGAGTCTTCATTAAGACTTAGAGTCATGTCATCATTAACAAATTGAAATAACAGGATTATATTTCTCCTTCAGAATTGTATAGAATACTGCATTTTTCTGTAATACTATTCATCTGGTATCTAAAATTCTAGTAAGGAACAGCAGAGCACTACTAAAACCATTGGGAAACAGTCCATATTGTTATGATATTCAAACCAAAGAATTACTTCCTCATGATGGTGTGACATGGAAATAAACAGAAGAGAGTAAATCCAATTGGAGATTCTAAACCACACAACAATTAAACTTGTATTTCAGAATTAAACTTTAATTTCAGTATAGTGTTTAACATACTCGGTATATACTTAGTATAGCTTCTCAGCATCTTTACTCATATTTTTTTGTATCATACTTCTGTTGGTAGCAGTCTTTCAGCATTATTGTGGCTAACTAAAATCTTTCTTCCTAAATTTACTTGTGTGGTTTTTTTCCTTTGTTAGTTGTGTATAGATTTGGAGAAGTTTGCATATATTGACTATTTATTAGTAGAAAATTTAGTTAGGGATTTTATGCTGATGCCAAGTTTGTGTAACAGTTCTGCTCTGAAGGTTCTGGGAACTTGTTCAAACAACGCTGCAATAACTTTGGTTTTTATCAACTTAGCTACATATTAATGGAAAATAATTCGTGTCCAGTTATTTCTGTTTTCATTCTACTTTTAGCTGATTTTTCTGTGCATTTTTTAAAATTAATTCTGTTTCATCATGTGGAGAAAAAAGTAAAACAAATGCTTACTATTTTTGCAGCTTTGTGACGAACAGAATCCAGAGGTTTGCTGGTGCCCTCTGTTGACAAAACATCATTTTTTTTCCATAATGATAATGATGTAGTAAGTCCAAGTCTGTGTAGAGTAAACACAAGGCAATTATCATAGCCAATTGATTTTAGGTTACTATGAGCACTCTAGTCACTGTCTGCATCCTAGTTGAAGTAATTACAGCTCAGAACGTAGCCTGTGTGGTGGTTGCTTGTGCAGTGGCAGGTGCTTAATGCTATTAATCCATCTTTGGTGAGTTCTAAGTGGATTGATTTCAGTGATATTGTGGCTGCATAATCATCAGCCTGAAATACGGGGCATTGGTTGGATGGTTGCCACCAGATCTCCATGTAGTAAATCAGGTTTGACTGGGTTGGCTGGTTTTCAGTCCTTCTCTGTCCTGTTTTAATGGAGTAAACTCTATGTTCTCTGGTGAGACAGAAAAATCCTCTGAATACCATCCTATATACACATTCATTGCAGTATATACTCATACTTTTTTTTTTCCCCTCCCCCACTTTTTCAGAACTGGTGACAAGAAAGCTATTGCATGGAAGATCTTACCAAAGAAACCTTGTAAAAATCTGATGAACACTTTAAGTAATTTATATCAACAGCTGGCAGAATGTGAGTGGGAAAGTACACAGTAAGATTTACATTGGATATAGCGTGTCACATGAACAGATAAATATAGCTAATTAAATATGCTCTTAAGTCACCAGTTACACTGAGTATTGTGTTTTGCCTGTGCACTTAAAAGATTTCCAGAGACATTGGAGGAAGCCTTGTAGAGCAAAAAAGCAATTGTAAAGTTGAGTTGCTGTGCTGGAGACAACAAGTGGTTAAGATTTAAATCAGAGTATAGAAAGAAATGGGATTGATCAACACTGCATGTCTGAGAAATGCATACCTGGAAAGCATATTGCATGAAATCTTTGCCACTGTCACCTTTTAGGTGATATTTAGGGCACTTCTAGTTTTTTAAAGGCTCTTTGCACCAACTTGGCTCTTGAGGTCGCTAGGATTTAATCATGTCTCAATTAGAATGTACAGAAACAGAAGTTTATTGGCATGTGCTGCACAAAAATGTATAGCTGATAAGTGATAAAAATTGTCTGTTATTTCAAAGTTTTTATATATTTTACTCTGAGGTTTTCTCTAGAGAAATTTATAAACCTTATATTCTCTGTACTCTATAAAAATCTAGCGGTACTGATTTTTAAGCAGTATAAACTGTAACAAGAATTTACCAGGATCTCAATGTAATTATGTGGAAAGACAGCAAGGAAACCCTCCTTTCACTGTTCTGAGACATTATTACAAAGTTACCAGTGAATTCCGAGCTAGAGTTCTGATGGCTTTAAAATGTTGATGCAAGTATCTACTTAAAGACTGGATTTTGGTAAATCTTTGTAAAAGATTGCCTGCTTTCTCTGTACCAGTGTTTTGCATTGATGTAAAGTGGAAACGTCAAGAAACATCTGAGAGGTGGTTTTGTGTGTATATAGTACTCAGTACATATAATCCTCTTTTTGGGAGCACTTAGAAATGAAGGGCACTGGTAAAAAAAAGTAATATATCCCATCTATGTGCTTGTGTATAGGCTTCTTTAATCAGCCCTTACATAGATTTTTATGGTTTTACAAACAGCTTGCTTTTTTTTTTTTTTTTAAAGCTCTGTCCATACTGTTTCTCTCTGTTGCTGTAGTAACTAATGTGCTGTAAAGGTAAATGTATCTTGCTTTTGGTATTATCTGGAGATGAGTTGTGTAAGGTCAAGCTGAATCCATTGGCATGTCATGATTTAATTTAACTATGTGTATTTTAAACTGTTCCAGACTTAACGTAGCTCAGTAATTACTGAATCTAGTAGGAGAAATTCTTTACAATTTCAGTAACATTTCTCTATTTGAAATGTAATGTTTTTGTTCACAGTGCAACAAAGGCCAAGAGAAGATGCATTAATGGAATTAGCAATGAATGACTATGATTTCAATTCTGGGAAGAAATTGCATCTGTTAGATCTGGAGATCCAGGAAGCATTCCTGTGTTTCATGGCCTCAATACTAAAAGGTTACAGGTCTTATCTCAGGCCAATAACAGAGGCGCCCTCTGAAACAGCCACAGATGCGAGTTCTCTTTTTGAACTACAAGGTAAAGAGTCATAAACTTGGTTTCTGTATATTAATTTATTATTGCAGGTTCTCTCATTTAACAAATAAAAACATGTTCAATGTTAATGTTGTGAATTATGGCAGAAATGTAAGTGCAGAAAAAATCGCATAGTAGTGGCAAAGATTGCAGAGAGGTCTTTGCTCGTTAGCAGAACATATCCTGACTTTTGGTGAGAGCTGATTTGTTTCAGGCGTTCCTACATGCTTCTGATTTCTCTTTGTAGGTTTCCTCAAAAGTCGAGATCGTTCCCATCAGAAGTTCTACACACTGATGACCAAAACTCAGATGTTTATTCGCTTCATCGAAGAGTGTTCTTTCGTCAGCGATAAGGACGCAAGCCTTGCATTTTTTGATGACTGTGTAGATAAAGTAAGCTGCTCTTCATCTGCATATAGTTCTATCTTCTGCTGTTGTTTACTTTATCTGGTACAGCACAAGCAGATTATATTTGAAGTCCAAGTTTATTTCTATTTTTTCCTTTTACTTTCTTTCTAGTCACTGGAGTCTTCCATTTTCTTTTTAGGGGAGCCTTTTATTTAGTTTTCTGCTTCAGATTCTTAGAAGTGTAAATATACTGTGAGAATGAATTAGAAGTGCTAATTATCACATGTATGTAACCTTCTGAAATGCACGCTCCTAGTAAGGAGTGCAATATTCTGACTGTATAGTAGCAACTTTGAGCTTCTACATCAGAGAGTTATATTCCTTAGGTAAAACTACAAGCATTTCTTTAAATGCTGTAATACTTCATGCAGCTGTTTAGGAATGGGGCTGATGAGCAGTACACTGAAAGATATGTGGCAGTTTCACTATTTTTTGAACACTATTTATAGAAGATTCCTTGACCATTTTTGAATCAATATGCTGGCCAGTTCTTTCTCATAGTCATTCTCTAGTTACAGAATTTTCAGAAGGCTTGTTCTACCTTCTGTCTCTTGCTATGTTATTCTCTCATTTGTCAAGAGAAGGAAAGGCAATTGTTCAGGATTATATGACAAAGAGTGTCAAAGTGCAACAGGATTAACAATTGGTGCTTTTCTTGAAAAGAAAGCTGCCACACTGGAGCTGCCAGGATGTTGGGTTTCCCAGTTCAAATTTAGTTTCTTTTTCATCTCCCATGTAAGTGTCACTCAGAGCACTAATATATTTGTAAAAGAAGTCCATATTAGTATAGTGTTGAGCACCATGAAGAACTAATTTTGTAAAATCACAGCTCTGTTAGCTTTTGAAAATTCACTGTATTTCCAAAGGGGATCTATAAAAGTGTTTTGAGGCTCCTTGAATTTTTTTCCCATTAGTCTGTGTTTTCAGAACTGAACTGAAACCCACAATCTTATATCCCTGCTTGCTTCTATTGTAACATGAAAGAAATGTTTATGAATATTATAAGCAATTCCACATCCACTTGACATCCTACTGGCTACCTGTAACACTATTCTGGGGCACTGATGTTTAAGTAATGCACAGTTGTCTCGGATTTCCTGTAAAGTAGGTCACCTGCTGTTTGTTCCTCAGGAATTAATACTGAAGACTATGAAAACTGCTATTTACACTTTCTGTTGATGGCTATTCCTGCTAGGAAAATGTAGAAGAGCTGAAAGGGGTTGTTTTTGAAAACAAATCTAAAAGCAGTTAAGTTTGAGAGAAATATTAAATCATGGTCTAATGGTATTTAATGCTCTTTATAGCTTTTGGTAGTCTCAATGTTTTATGAATAGTGGTTCTCAGAAGTGTGCTTCACAGTTCCACAGCATGAGTTGCAGGTATTTGTGGGTTGTAAATTGATTAAATTACAAACATTTCTGTGATGTTCACTCGATTATCCTGTAGATCAGTTAAAAAGCCTTCAACATGTAGTGCTTGCTTTGCTGTAGGCCAGTTAGTGTTTAAAAATGGCAAGTTTTATTGACAGGAGTGTACCGACCCCAGTCACTAAACACTGCTGAGCAGTACTTACTTTCCATTTGATTGCCAGTTAGTTCTCTGACTTTTAACTAGGATTTTTAATCAGGATGCAGTGACTATGTAAGTGTCAAATTCTATCTGTTATATTTCATTTCATAGAATGGTTTATGAGGGCGTTCAAGTTGGTGCCCTGGCTAAAGTTATCTTGCCTCAGAATTCAAACAATTCTTCCAAAAATGTAATGCTTAGGTTAATGTCACTGTGAGACTGCACATAATCTGGAGCTGTTGGAGCTTCCACCTTTTTCTAAAAGGTTAAGTAGCCACTTGTGCAGCTGAAACAGAGACTCATCTGTTCTGCCAGTTATTTTGCTAGCTGATGCCATGGGCAGCTTCTTTCCACTCTAAAGAAGTACTCATGACAGTGCCATAAGAATAAATTTTACAGAAAACACTGGTACTTGTCCAACTTCTATTTCTGTCAGTGAGGATTTCATTCAACAATGGGACAACTACTTCTATGCCAGTGATAATTGTGGGGAGAACAGAGGCACTGGAATTACAAAGCGTTCAAGACTTAACACAGCTTTAGAGTTGCTTGTCAATCTAGATTTTCATTGGCATGAGGGAGTGGGCTCCCATGTAGGATTCCTTTGAGCAATTATTCATTTGCCTTACCTTCTTTTTCCTGCTTCTCTGTCTTGATTTCTCTTACTTCTGATACTGTGCTTAACAGTAACAGGAAGAGTTAAAATATTGAAGTGTACCAAGGACTGCCATATGAGCTGGAGCTTTAGCCAAGATGCCATACTTTGACTAGATATCATATTTGAATGATTCAAATGAAGTCACTAGAAGTCACTATATGAATGTCTTTCACTAGGTGAACCAGTACCTGTGAAAGGGAATGCATGAAAGAGGGATGTCATGGTTTGAAAGATGATACAACACTTTCTTAGAGGTAGTTATAATCCACTGAGTTGAGACAAATTTTATGTACTGTGAAATTAGTTATCTATAAAATTTAATCTAAGACCTGCCTCAAATAATTTATAATAGTGTAAGATGAAGAGTAATATCTTCTACATGTTATTTTATCCTAGACAGCAGCAGAGATTGTAATTGATTCCTCATTTTGCCTGCTGAAAGATGTGGTGTAATTGTCTCAGAAGTTTTCATTTTTCCAGGAGTACAAAAACTATCTCAGTTTGATACATATTTAAACTACTGGTTTTATTGTATTTCACTGGTGAAATTTGTAACTGTGGGATTTTTACTTCCCCAGAAGTACGTAAGTTGCCAAGTGAGGTTTCATTTATTTCTGTGTTTCAGGAGCCATATGTTCTTGTTAGTTGGCTGGTTGGATTTGCTAATACTTTCCATCTGTCTCATGCAGTAAAATGTGTAATTAAGAACACCTCTTTGTATGTTTATCAAATTTTAAATATTCATAAATTCTACTGAAACTACTTGATATATTTGCACCTCACTGGAAGGACAGAACCGTGGAATATGCTTCTCTTTCTACATGAATTCTCTGTTGCTAAACTCTTGCGGCATGAAGAACACGCATCCTTGGGTTCCACAGGTTGCTTATTCATTTCTTTGGAACAATGTGCCATTTGGCTGTAGTTTGGTTGCCATTCAAACTATCTAAATAATGGCTATAAATGTAAACTGTGGCATTATTTCAGCAGAACACTGGGGCTATCAATATTGGAATGAAAAGCATGTTTTGTGTGCTGGGAAGTAAGTAGTTTTTGATAGTGCCAATTCTATGGGATGGAGCTGTGTCTCATCCCACAAGCAGAAGCAGCACTTATAAGGTATTGGAGGAGACACAACTGGTGACAGGAGATCAGAGACAAAGCAATACAAATACCAGTACAAATATCAAGTAAAGGCTCTTGGGTGGAATGTAATGCAGGTTGTATTTGCTCTGTTCCTAATGGTTTCTGTAATGTGAGCAGCACAAGTAGGAAGCTTGTAGTATTGTTAAAGGCTTGTCTGTCCTTTTTCTCAAAGGGAATCAGTTCATAGTTTCCCAGAACCTTGTTTGGGGTGGCTGACTTTCGCTTTGGTTATTTTTATCTCAAGCAATTGAATGAATTTCTTTGAGTAAAATTGTTGGACAGTTTCCTCCCACTTGATCCTGAAGTTGGGTGCTTTGGGGTATGGCTCTGTTTCTGCCTTTAATGTTGGGCAATAATGGAAGTGTAAATTTCTTCCCATCTCTGTACCAGCCAGGCTAGCAAAACAAAGATTTATGGTCAAACTGGTGGGTACAAAGCTAAAAATGCAACAAGTGCAGCTGTAATTCATGCTTAACAGTAGTAGTGTTGCAAGTTGCCTTTGTTATTCATGAACTCAATTTCTGTCTTAGTTGTGAGAGGACAGGACCACACAATATTTGTTGTCTTTCACACATAAAACTTTTGAGTTATCTGAAAGAGGAAAAAAAAAAAAATGAAGCTACTTTTCACCTTTCAGATTACTGTGTTTTCTTTGTTATTTTTTGAAGAATTGAAGTTACTTCTGTGCCCCTTTATTTTTAGTAAGGTGACAAATTTTTATTGCATTATCTCTTTGAATGCATGTGTATTTCTGCAGTTTCTGCAAACCAGAGTGACCTTAATGAATGTGTAAGTGACTGAAATTGCTGGGTGGTGGTGTTCATAGATTCTGCATACATCAGACAACTGGATAAAGCTAAAGCTTGTTATTGTTTTCAGTGGTTAAAACAGAGGGGAAAATAAAGCTTTTCTTTTCATACATTAAAATATATTTGAAGTTACTCCTGCAGCTGGAAACATAGTTCTAGAAATCAGTATTCAGTAGTAGTCAGGATTAACTTCTTTGTACAACTGCTTATTTACCTGCAAGCAGTCAATCCAGAGTATATCATTAAACATTGATTGTTGCAGTGTGGTAAAATTTACCAAAACAATACAATGTTTACTGTTCTCATAACTTTACAAGGCATCCTTACTTCTAAGATGCAGTCCTTTGATCCTGACACAAACTTTGTCCTGCTTGACCATACAGGTTTAAGAGCAGAAAATACACTAACCCTGGTAACTCCTGTTTCTTTTCCCATCCCCAGGTAGACATGGACAGGAGTGGGGAAACGCGACTTATCGAGCTGGACGAGTCGTACAAGAGCGAGCACACAGTGTTCATAACACCCCCTGAGATCCCTCATCTCCCAAATGGTGAAGAGCACCCTCTGCAATACAGGTGATCACAGCAGGATGCTGGCCAAAAATCCTAACAGCTGCCCTTGTAGAATTCAGTTTCTAGGTTCTCAGGATAACCACGAAGTACAGATTTTTCCTAGCCTTCTATGTTGCTCAGGTGAAAACGTGCATGTGAAATGTCTAATGTGCCAGCTCTTTTCAGGTTTGAATGATGTGTGTGTGTGTGTGTGTACACACAGAAGCAATAATACTTAATAAAGCTGCCTGTGGGTTCACATCACATTGTGCTAGCTGCTGGCACTTTTTAAGGCTAAAAACTGAAATTAATAGACCCACTCTGTTGGCCTGCTGCTGCTACTGATAACATTAGAAGCTGCAGGTACTCTGGAAAGAGAATACATTTCAAAGAATCACCAAAAACCAGTGTTACCAATTTAGTAGTTATGTCAAATGAGTTTGTGTATTGGTTTCTTCATTAACTCTGAGAAACATTTTAAAATCTAATCTAATTTAATCTCTTAAGATAGTTCGATGTTGTTTGTATTGATTTTTATAAACCTGTGTCATGTGATGCTCACTAGGGACTAAGCCACACAGATTCTTTTTTGTTTTATTAGCTGGAATCGATACTAATGCATTTGACACATTAAAGAAAATGCTATGAAAGCAAATGTATTTATCCATGTAAGTTGCTTACACTGAAATAACAGGTTAGAGACCATTTATGCAGACTTATGAAATCATGCAGATGGATTTAGTCAACCACTTTGTCAATGGTGTCTTTAAAGGTTTACATTTGTGTTTTCTATTTCCTTTGTAGCTTCTAGTGCAACTGTGTAATTGATTTCATTTGCTATTGTGTGAGTGTTTACTTTGGAACTACCTTACAGGAGTTAAGTGATGTGTTTCTTTTACAGCTATAATGGATTTCCAGTATTAAAACTAGAGTTGTTTGAGCGACCTGAAGGATTTCTCACAGCACCAAATAACAAACTGTCTTCAAAAGCCAGTAGTCCAAACAGCCCATCACCAATGTTCAGAAGAACTAAACAGGTACTTGCAGGTTTCCTTGCAGAGTGAGGTGCTTTGGAACAGGACTGCTTGCTGTCTTCAGCTTGAGGTTGGCCTTAAAGACTGACTACCAATGGCTGCAGCCTAGCTAATGGTTCTTCACTGCTGTGGTGGCTGTATAACCACACTAATGGTTCCCTGGATGTTTACCTGTGCTTCATGCCCACACTGTATCATACAGAGCTGCTGTACATATATTGTGATCTACTCTGCTGTCCCTATAACTTCTGCCTTCTTCACACTCTTCTCCATAAACTGTTGGGCTTCCACATCCACTTTTTGATTGCTTTTCACTGTCCAGAGATTTAAGAGCAGTTCTAACTTTCAAATGTTTCTTACAAAAAAACAGACTGAAAGTAATAGACATAAATTTAAATATCTGAAGGTTTTAGGAGAGGAATATTGCACAGCAACTAGTTTTGGTATAACTCTGCTCTCATTTTCTTCCCCACTTTATGAAGTATTGTTTTTCATTTTCATGTTGCAATTTCTGAAGGTATAATGATACACATTCAGTTTCTAAAATGTAGATTTGTGTAATGTGTATGGAAATACACACAAATAATCTTTATGGTTCTTTACAGGAAATTAAGTCTGCACATAAAATTGCTAAGAAGTACTCATCCATACCCCAGATGTGGTCCAGATGTTTGCTACGTCACTGCTACGGCCTTTGGTTTATCTGCCTTCCTGCTTATGTCAAAGTGTGCCACTCCAAAGTCAGGGCTCTGAGAACGGCCTATGATGTGCTGCAAAAAATGCATACCAAAAAAATAGATCCACCTGATGAGGTAAAATAAGTCACCCTCAGAATTCCAGAAGTAGCCTGTGGGTTTGATTGACTCAAACGTGTTGAGATTTGGAAGGACAATCCTGACTCCTCTGTATTTTCAGGTGTGCTACCGAGTGCTGATGCAGCTGTGTGGGCAGTATGGCCAGCCCGTGCTGGCAGTCAGAGTGCTTTTTGAAATGCAGAAAGCTGGTGTTGACCCTAATGCCATTACTTATGGCTACTACAACAAAGTAAGTAATTTTGAAAGGGGGAGGAAGCATTTTTATCCAGGTAAACAGAAGCTATCAAAATAAGGGGGCAGTACAGATGTATTTATTTCAGTTTCTGGAAATGACAGAATTACAAGACAGAATAATGATGTTGTCTTTGGTTTTGTAGATTTGAAAGTCTACCTTATGGCAGCCAATGTAATCCACTTTGAAATCTAAGTGAATGATTTCTCTTCTGACCGTTCTTTAAGATGACTTTATTTGACTTTGATGTTTCCAAACTAGGCTGTTTTGGAAAGTACCTGGCCTTCCAGCAATCGAGGTGGCTATTTCCTATGGATGAAAATACGAAATGTTGTTTTAGGAATAGCACAGTTTAAAAAAGCATTGAAAAAGCTACCAGCAAGCACCTCACATACAGCAGTTCCTGGTAGAGTATTCACATCCTGTTCTCTTCTATTTTCATGCTGATAAGAAAATTATTTCAAAAAGCTTTCTGGTATGAATTAAATGAAAACAATTTAGAAGGGGGAGAAAAAAAGTTAAATGTGAATCCAAATGTAAATTGGATGAATATAAATTGTGAGCCCAAAATAATCTGTTCTTTTTGGAGACAAAAGATGAACCTGAAATCAGTGTGATAATTTTCCAATTTCATACAGCAGCCAGAGTCCTAACTCAGAAACTTCTGTCTAGCTTTGCCTTTTTTGTTTTCCCCTTTTTTTGGTGTTAGTTTAGAGGCAACTAGAACTAGTCTTTGAGTTTGTAGTACTGTTTGCAGGTTCTGCATACTGACTGAAGTGATCACATTTATTTCTATCTAGAATGTAAGTACAATATTTGAGGCTGTAAGTTTTGGTTTTCTTTCCAGTAAGTTCCAGTGACATTCAGGTGGCTATATTACAGTGCTGGTGATTACCTGTAGTTTATTTATTGTAGGCACTACTTTCCACAGTATTTATAACTTACTACTAGTAAAGCAAGGTAGTGCATTTCAAAGTAGCAGCAGTATAGTTAGTTTAGTTGAAGTTGACCTTGGAAGACCTTTACAATGTACATGGATAAATGTATGAAGATCATCTGAATCATCTTTCAAAGGACCCTTCCAACCAGGGCTATTCTATGATTCCTAATATGTACAAATAAATCTTTGCTCTGACAGACAGTAACTGTGATGACCTTGTGGCCAGAGAATTTCTTCTATACTCAGAAGATTACTGTCCTACTTCTGACTCTATCAGTATAATCCTTCTGGATAACCCTGAACAAATTCACTTCACTTCTGCCTGTTCTTCATGAACCTGACTTTCCTGATAAGCCACCTCTTTGAAACCCATCTGTGCAAAGCCCCATGTAAGAGTTGAGCAATGTTGGTTGCAACTCAAACCATGTAAACTAAAGTATTGTGATTAGTCCTTTACTAAGTAACTATCATTTATATAAATAATGGTATTTGCTTTTGACATTTTCTGCTTTTTTTTTGGTTTTGAGATTCCTTTGCATGATATCACATAGCTAGAATACTTGCAGACTCTTCACACAATCACAAGAACTGTTCCATAAATTCCAGAATGTTTTGTCTTTACAATAGCAAAGAGGTTTTCCCCATCTCTGTAGAGATTCAGTGCAGGATCTTGAGGGAAAAGAGGGAAAGAAGCTGATTTTCAGCCCTGTGGTACCCTTTTGATCCTGGACATGTGCATAATGTTACTTCCTAAACTGCATGAAGTAAATAGAGGTGGTGGAGGCCTCATCCCTGGAGACATTCAGGGTCAGGCTTAATGAGGCTCTGAGCAGCCTGACCTGGTTAGAGAAGTCCCTGCTTATTGTGGGAGGTTTAGACTAGATGACCTTTAGAGGTCCCTTCCAACCCAAACAATTCTATGATTCTAAATCCCCTAAAGGTGCTGTAGGAATTTTGGAGACTTCAGATTGACTTGGAAAAAAAAATTATGGAATGTGTGTAACTTGAAGTTCTCAGTGTATTTATGGTAAACAGGAACTCTCATATTTGCTTTAATTTGCTTTATCTTGCTGCTAATGCTTTATGACAACCTGGAGGAGGGACAACCATGTTAGTGTTAAGTAAATTTGGTTTTGAAGTCAATTGATTGGACTATATTAGTTATGTTTGGGGCAGTGTTTTGTCTTAAGAATGATCAGGGGTTTTGGGTGGTGGTTATTTTTATCTTACTCTTATTTTGCAAACAAGCTTATGGTTGCTGCTACATTGTTTTTTACTTTTTAGAGTAAAACTATGAGAATTACATGTGTGAACTCTGAGAAACATACGATGCTAAAATGAAAACATGTGTAGATACCTCTTAAGAGTTCTTGAAAAGATGTGGCATTTTGATCAAATCAGAATCAGAGACAAGCAGTGCTTTAGTGCAGGGTTTAAAAAGAAATGTTGCAAGTTACCCCTTTAATTTCATCCTGTAGAGCATCACTTCAATATTTATACTGTAAAAGTAAGCCAATTTATTTTTCTCAGTTTCTTGTGGTAAAATGTTCACTGTTAATTGGAATGTACTTGATAAGAGGCCTTTGAATTACTGTGGATATTCAATTTATTCTGTTTAACAATGTCACGCTATTAAATACTATAATTGTCTTTATTCCATCATTGCTTTGTTACAATAGGGGGACTTTCAGACTTTGGCAATAACTCATCATTCAAAGAAGAAGCCAAGCAAGGGAAAAGTTGTCTTCAAGATATACAAGAACAAAAAGAAGACAAGAGAGAGAGTGACTCCAGTTCTTGTAAGTATCTTGTGAACACAGATATCTAGTTCACTGTGGATAAATAGGAATTTCAGCAAAAGCTAAGTGGGCAGCTGATGTTTTCTGACAGTGAGTATATTTGATAATGCCATTTTTATGCCCATGCCTTAAGCTCTTTTCTCTAAATGTAATTTTCTGGATGTCTAATGGCTTAACTTTTTATATTAGAGTTCTTTTCTCCCTCCTCAAAGAACTTTCAAATAAGTCATAATGGTTATATAAAGGCTTAATGATGATAACAGCTTAATATTTTTCTTTTAAAAAAGTGTATTATAGACATTATCTACAGGAAAACCTTTCCTGCCAGTCTGTTTTCTATATAAGTCCTGTAAAAGGAGAACAGCTGAATGTTTTGCAGGTCTTTGAAAGAGGTCATAAATTACTCAGCTCCCTAGAATTCTCAAAATTTAGGAGAAAATAAAAAAAAAAAAAAAATTAGAGTTTTGGATCTCTTGTGGATTTTTATTCATGCTTTACTTCTGCTGCTCATGATTCCCCTAGCTGCAGCAGGACAACATAGGCTTCATGCAAGCAGATCATACTGTGTAGAAAAAATGTGTAAGTACTATAGATTCCTATATACAGTCATTGAAAATACTCTGCATCATAAATCTTCTCCCAATAATATCATTATTTAAATTTTTCAGTGTTTCCTCTACTACTTGAATTAACGATCCCCTTGTCAAGTGGAAGTGGTGTAAAAGTGAGAAAATACAGAACCAGAGAAGTTACTTCAGTGCTTTCTTTCACCACAATCTTCCCTCTAGCATTAGACATTTTTTTTTTTTTATTCAGTTTACTTGAAAATGTGTGCAGTTTTACCCATGGTCATAAGGACATACCTGTAAGATAGCAGATGGGTTATTTACCTTTAATGAAATTTTTGAAGACAGAAAAAATGTGAATTCTGTTGAAAGTGTGCATTATCTTTTTAGCCATAATTAAGACACACTTTTGGCTGTTTGTAGCAATATTGTGTGCTGAAAATCTTTTGCATTTTGGAATGCAACTTAACGTTCTTCAAGTTGCTTGAATTCCTTTAGAGAAGTATTTGTCTGTTTTGTGTAGCCACCCGACAACAGAATTTCTTTCCTATCTGAAAGAGGTGAATTTAAATACTGCAGCATTTGCTGCATTTTTCTTGTGTGGTTGTGACCATGGGTGTGAGGAGATCTGGACAAAGCCTCGTTGGCCCTGAGCTCTTGCAGAGGCAGAAGACACTCTTGCCTGTCCTTTGCAAGTGAACAAGGATGGTCTGAATCTCCTCAACCACCACAAATTTTACTATGCCACTACTGGTTACTTGGACTCTGTGTAGAGAAGCTCATGAAGCTTCCTGTTATAAAAGTAATAAAATATCCATGGTGCAGTTGTTCTAGCTTGAAAACCTCTGCCCGAGTAGGCACCAGGCTCTACATTGTGGGATGGGTACAATGTGCTGTCACTTGATCCTGCATAAAGCATCTACTGGGGCATGGAAACTTGAGATTTAAGTTGCTTTACTTCTAAAGATCTCTGTCCTTTTCTATATGCAGTGTCTGAAGTGGAGAGTGCAAAAGGGAGTGGGGACTGCCTACCTAAACTAAATTATCAGAACTCAAGTAATGCCAAAGCTGCTTCTAACATAGTGCGGCTCAATGGCACAGTCGACAGTACTGTAGCAGAGGCCAGCACAGGTGAGTGGAAGAGAAAATGGATGCTTGATTCTTGTGTGGTTTTATCTGTACAGATTCTATTTCTAGCAAGACCTGTAAGTAGTGTGCCTGAGTTCTGCTGTCCACCCAACTTAGAGGATTTGATAGGTCCAATGGCAGAGGCCGATTAAATTTGTGGGGGTGGATTTAGGTGAGTTTAAGTGAACATTCTGCATATGCTGTGTCAGGGAGATGCATCTGAATATTCTGCATTTCCAGATTTTTTTTTTTCTTGTTCTAATAAATTCCTTCAAGATGGACAAGAAGCTTCTATGCAGTAGAATTAAAAGAAACTTGCAGGCATTTTCACAAGTCTTTAGTAATGTCAAATCTGGTTACTTATAATACTGTCACCTATGCTTGAAATACTGTAATATACTTTAAAGTCTACCTCTTTATACTGACAAAACAATGGAAATTTCTCTGTCAAGGACTCCTTTTGTTGGCTTTATTTCTAACTCATCTGGCTAGAAAATGTTGCAGGTTTTTTTTGCCTTTTCCTGGATACCTTTGCCCCTAGCTTTCAAACCTCTTAATAATGGAATATGTCTCCAAAAGAGGAAACTAAATACATCTGAGACTGCTCTTGATGGTGGCTCTCAAAGTACTCTTGACTTGTGTTATTTGATTCCCTTTTAAATGTTTTTTTTCTTATCTGACCCTTCCTAAAAGTTATGACCATGGTCAACTCAACTTTACAACCACTAGCACAAAACATAGTGAATTCCACCCCTCAGTGTTGTAAACTGAAAGGTGAGACAAATTTGCATTCTTTAGTAATTTTGTTTAATAAAGCACCCTGTTTCTTCTGTTTTTCAGAGAGCTCTGCAGGATTGCTGTTCACATCATCTTTTGAGGATGCCAGTGAAGCAGAAGTTATAAAAAGTAAATCCCTAAGAAAGAGACATAAAAGTGCAGTAGAACCTGACTTAAGGGAGATACCATGGGAAAGCAGGAACCGTAACCTGAGTGGAGATGGCTTAGTGGGACTCATGATGAATAGAATAAATCAGGAAGAAAACCCAGGAGAAATTGTTGAAAAACTAGGAGCTGATGCCAAAATCCTCTCCAGTGCATTACAGAAAAGCATGAGGCCAAAAACGCTCAATATCAGAACTTCCTCTTTAGGATCAAAGCGAGAAAGCCTGGAGAAAGAATCTAGTGATGAAGATGCAGCTTTTGATTGCAGTTTTACAGATAAAACAGAGTCTCCTGTTATCTTTGATCTGGAAGATTTGGATGCAGAACCTGAGACACCTAGAGCAGTGAAGTCCTCCAGTGAAAAATCTAGAAGACTGCAGAGAAAGAGCAGCTTTCCAGTAAAGCCAGTGGAAAAGACAGATGTTGAAACTGGATTTGATCCACTGTCTCTGCTGGTTGCTGAGACAGAGCAGCAGAAAGAGGACGAGGAGGATGAAGATGATAGAAGTGTTTCTACTCCTTCTGCAAGACGAGATTTAGCTGAAGAAATAGTCATGTACATGAACAATATGAGCAGCCCTTTGTCAAGTCGTGCCCCAAGCATCGAGTTGCAAAAACCCTTTGATGACAGAAATGCTAACAAGAAGAGCCCAACAGCAATCCAGCCTTGTAGGAGGTCCAGCCTTCCCCCAAACTCCCCGAGGCCAGCTGGTCTCATCAAATCCAAGAGTTACCATGCTAAAAATGAAGAAAAGCCAAGAGACAGGCTTTGGTCCTCCCCAGCTTATTCCCCAAACAGCCCAGCAAGGGAACAGCCACAGGACACAACTAGTGCGTTAACACTTGTGTCTTCACCTTCCTTCAACCTGGATACACTGTTAACACCAAAGTTTGATGTTCTGAAAAGCAGCATGTTTTCTGCTGGAAAAGGAGTTGCAGAGAAAGCTAGCAAGTGGTACTCAAAATTTACAATGTATGCTGCATCCTCAAAGGTAAAATTTTATAATGGGAGATTTCTTTTTTTTTCCTCCCCACAAAACCTAAGTTTGTATAAATTAAGGGATAAGCTTTGCAAAGTTTTAGTCACTAAATCCTACCTGATGCATCCCCCTTTTGAATGATATGCATTATGGTAGACTATGTGCATTGAGTTGTTTTAATAATGTCTGCATTGCCAGGACCCTAATTTTTGGTGTAGTGTAACTTCAGAGTCTATTTAATAAGAAAATGTAAGTATACCATAGTGTGTTGACAGGGCAGAGAAGGCTTCTCTGCATTCCCTTGTTTACTGAAAGAAAAAATACTTAAACATAATTAAATGTATTTAAGTCTTTACTGCTCTTATGTAAAAAGGGAAATGTGCTTGTATTGATTGCACAAGTTATTTAAGACTAATTTGGGGCTGAGATCACTTGGTTAGGATGTTCTTCCTAGTACCAACCCAAGAAAACCTTCGCCCCCCCAGGTCCTTAGGAATTAAAATAGATGCTTTGCCATTGTGGTGTTTTGTTTTGATGTGCTTAAAACCAATCTGAGACTAAGTGTTAATGGTGCCTTGCCTGTCCTATTGTATTCATACAACTATTCCTATAACTTTAAGAGCAATGGTGGAAAAAAGTTACAGGATTAAAATCTTTAAGTTTTCATTTAGATACTTTTATTAGAAGAATCTTTTAAAAAAGAATCTGTGTGCAGCTATTTGACCCTCAGTGAATCTTGCGTTGTTTCACATCAGTTCTGAATACAGGTCTGAGCTGAATGGTTTTCCAAGGAGGGAAATTCATGCCTTGAATTTACTGACACAAAGAAGGCTGCCTCATATTTTTGGAAATATTTTTGCTCTTCCCTTTTCTAAGTGGAATTTTTCTTCTCTCAGGATCAAAATTCAGACCGAGCAAGTGTTTCATCTCTTGGAGCTCTGGACTCAGAATCTACTTCTCTAACTGATGAAGATGTCTGCAATGATTTTGAAAGTGCTTCTCCTCAGGAGAATAGCACATCAGAAATTAAGGGAATTGGCCTCAGCAGGACAAGCCTAGAAAGCTCAGTTTCCCATGATGGGTCATCAAAACAATTCGACCAGTGTGGTAAGATACAGCTTTTGCACTGCATTCATTGATCTGAACAAAAATGTCCCAGTTTTAGGAGTTACTCTTTCATAATTCTCAGTTTGGGACCATCCTGATCATTAGTTCTTGTGGAAGTATTAAATTTTTCTTCTCCTACCTGCAGACTATTACTGATAGAGGTATGTCCACACCTGTAGATATTTTTATAGTAGAACCTTGTAACTTACACAGTAACATCCTGTCCCTGAATAAGTTTCTGGATGTTACAGCTATACAGCTAAGAGGCCCTTTGGGTCCTTCAGTATTCATGTAATCATCTTATTGGAACTGTACAGCTCCAGAAAACATCTATAAAAACTTTAAAATGTAACTGTATTAATCTGATTGTGTCTTCTAAATAAAAACCCTTTTTACAAAATTGTTATAATTTTCTGTGAGCCACCATTTCAGTTGATTACCAGACAGACTTTGTATGGGTTTTTTTCCTGCTCTGTGCTGGATGATTGGTAGTGACTGTTGTATCAGTCTCTGTGCCGCTGTCATTAGGGAGTACAGGGTGTTAAGCAGAATTGGGATGAAAGAAAGATCTGTCTGTTAGATCCTCCACACAGCACCTACAAGAGCGTACCCAGATCTGGCTCCCCAGTTTGTGGGATGTGGAGGAACTGGAGAGAGGGGCAGTGGAGGCTGCTGTTGTGGCCGGGGCATTGTGCATCTGGAGGCTGAGGGGAGCCTGCCTCCTTTAGTGTGGTGATGAGAAGGGTCAGGGATATCTACTTAGCAGAGCACCTCTTCCCTAATTTTTATTCAGACAGAAAGTGTGGGTATGAATTACTTAACTGGAAAACTCGTTTCCAATATCTACTGTCACTAGCAGAGCACCTCTTATCCTTCCCTAATTTTTATTCAGACAGAAAGTGTGGGTATGAATTACTTAACTGGAAAACTCGTTTCCAAGATACCAACTGTTGTAAAAGAAGAGAACTGAACATATGGGAGTTTGTGTTGGTAGGTTTTATTTTTGCCATTGCTGGTGCTGGGCAGATGGCAGCCTCACACTCCAGCTCCACATTCCTTTCTCTCCAAGTAGATCTGATTGGTTGCATCTTGATCACACATTCTATAACTGCAGTATTGTTTGACCAGAAAAACGGTTTACTAAAAATGTGTATTCTGAATAACTAATACTTTGGGTTTCTTTTATTAATAGGTTCTCTTTCAAAGTTCCCCTTACCTGACAAATCAGAGTTGATATCTTCTTGCAGTACAAGTAGTACCAGTGTGTTTCAGAACTACGCCATGGAGGTACAGGATGATTTATTAATTTCAGTTGATACACTAAAAGCATATGTCTTAAATGTTATCCTAATCTCTGTTAAAGCTCAAACCTTAAAACTAATCCACTGAAAAACAGATACTTCTGTGACAGAGTAGGTTTCGTTTCAAATCCTGCTCTAGATGTCTTTGCTGCAGTCACATCTTTTGGTTCTTAATGCTGCAGTTCTCAAGAATTTGAGAACTGGTTGCTATTGAATTCAGGCATCTAAATCCCTTGCACAGCTGAATTTTTTTGAAGTGACAATACCAAGTCTTAAATAGGACTAGCTAATTCTTGTGGTAGTTCCTAGTAAGATCATTCTGCTTTTCCCTATTACACTGGTATGGGGTGGCTCTTTTTTTCCTTGCTTTTTTGGTTTGTTTCAGCAGATTTGAATTAATGGCTGCTTGTTTTCATCTTTTTCTCCCCTCATTTTTTCCCCTATTATATTAAGGCATATACTATTTAAACACTACAGAGAAGTGTTCAAATTCTAGTAATAATTTATGGAGCTACATAAATATGCCTGTACTTCTGTGAATATGCCTGAATTTACAAATGACATGTTATTTTTAATAAAAACATTATTGAATAACTGTCTAGATTTACTCTGGGAAGACATGAAAGGATCATTTAACCCATTTAGCTGAAGTATATTTAATTCACAAGCATAATTCCATATCCAAATAGAGTGAAGAGATATGTTTAAAACCATTTTCAGACAGTGAGTAATGGCAATAGGTAATGGGTTTCCAGGGGGGTAATGGCTTCAAACAGGAAGAGTGTAGATGTAGATAGAAATTAGGAAGAAGTTCTTGACTATGAGGGTGGTGAGACACTGGAGAAGGTTGCCTGGGGAAGCTGCTGATGCTCCATCGCTGGAGATGTTCAAGACCAGGTTGGATGGGGCTTTGAGCAACCTGGTCTAGTGGGAGGTGTCCCTGCCCATGGCAGGGGGGTTGGAACTTGATGGTCTTGAAGGTGGCTTCCAACCCAAACCGTTCTGTGATTCTGTGATTCACCATATCAGTTCTCTGCCAACGCAGTTTGGATTGAAGCTTTAATAGTTGTTATGAAATATGTAAATTTAAACCCAAATTTACCAACCTAAAGCCTGGGAAGAGGTATGTGGCTGAACTTGTATGCAAGTAACAAGTAGTATTCATCTAAGGACAAACACTTTTGACTGTAGTTTTAACTGCTTTGTCAAAGAAGAGTGGTTTTGAGAGTGTTTCAGTGGGTTCTGTTACATCTGCTGGGTGCAGGTCCTCATCTCGAGCTGTTCACGGTGTCGGACGTGTGACTGTTTGGTTCACGATGAAGAAATCATGGCAGGCTGGACAGCAGATGACTCCAATCTCAACACCACGTGTCCATTCTGTGGCAATTTGTTCCTGCCTTTTTTAAGCATAGAAATCAGAGATCTTCGGCGACCTGGGCGGTAATGGCATTGTTTGAATTTTCACTTCTTTTCAAGGCTTATAATTGTGAAGCGTTTTTTTGTTCTGTTTTGTTTTTATTTTAGATACTATTAAGCTTTTCTTTCCCTGCAGTTATTTTCTGAAGTC
>NW_008625001.1:0-7619 GCF_000691845.1 Merops nubicus
CCTAGAGGATTCTATGATTCTATGAAAAAAGAAGCTGTATTCATCTACTGTCTGCTACAGTTCTGTGTATTCTACTTCAGAATTGCAAAATGACTGTAGTCACTCCAGGCTCCACGCAGTCAATAGAAGGATGGGCAAAAGAGGTAATAAAATTGTGTAGCAATTACTGCTTCTACATCATGCCTATGTGGTCACCTACTGATTTAATGGCAGTTTTACATAATTTTAGTGCAACAGCTTGTCCTAGTGCAGAGGTTGTATAAATATTGATGTGATTTCTGAGAAATAACCCATATACATTTTTTAAAATTATATATACGTACTACATGTGTGCTGATAACGAAATACATTTGTTATAAGGTTAGCTGCTGAAAATCCCTTATTGTAATTTTCTGTAGCTCACTTAATTTCAGTCATTTTAGCTCAAGCTGCAGTAATCTAAGACGGAGGTAAAATTCAGGTCAGAGGATTCCAAGTGAAAGGTAAAACATCATGTACCATTCACTATACAATTAACACATCTTCCTTTGAGTTGGAATAGATAAGTTAGCTGTGACTCTTTGGACAGAAATCACTGGTCTATTTAATAGTGTGAGATGAACTGGAACCACTTGCACTACTTAGTGTGTTTTTTAACCTTGCTCTATTGGTTTTATGCTTCCAGAACCATGCACTTCAGTTTAATTCAGTGTTCTGGTAGTTTCATGTACTGATTTCTGATTTTAAACTCCATCTTGAAAGAATTAATGTTAAAAATTTCCATAGGGGGCTGTCAGGGGAAAATAAGACCTTAATTCCTTCAGGCTATGTAGGAACTGTGCTGTTCTTTTTTATCTTTCTTTACTTAATATGTCCTTTGTATGCCTTTGAGTGTGAGTTTACAGACATTCTTTTTAACTTGGATCCTAGTGTGATATATAAATTATTTAGAAGTAAATACTTCTATTATGGAGAAAAGTAAAGAGACTCTGTGACTGACTTTGGTAGGAACAATGCTTTATGTTTTTGGGAATAACACTGCCAATCATTTGTGCTGAAGCATGTAAAAATTAATACAAACATTGGATACTGTGAGACTGGCTAAAGGACAGAAGAACCTCTATCAGAAGTGATTTGTAACGGTTTAGTCATTTAAGCTCTATACTCTTTCCTCTTGCTCGCTCACTCACAAGGGTTGTTTTATTAACTTGTATTTGCTTTACAGCTCTTTCTACAGTTTTCACTACGATTATCCTTGTTTACCTACTATACTACTAAAAAGGTAAATATAGCTTAAGTCCCAGCATTTTAAATACAATGGACAGATGGTGTGGATGGGGTAGCAAAAAGAAGCAATAAAATGATGGTTTACAGACACCTCATGATCATGTCATAACCTACATCAGCTGATATACAGAAAGATTAGGTATTTTTAGGTGGGACACCCAGAAAGAACTGGAAATGAAAGTTAATTGACAGAATTTAATTTTAAATTTGCATACTAGATCCATGATACTTTGTTCACGGGTCAGGTGCTGCTCATGGCTTGTGACCAAGTGCTGCTTCCATCTTCTATTGCTTTTATAGCCAGCAATGGAAGGAGTTTATTCTCACCAGTAATGCCGGGTAAACCAAGTCTCCAGTTTTGGAAGGCAGTGAACTATCAGGTACTACCAGAGCTATCATGAACTGACACTGAACACAGAAATATTCACGTCTTTCCCTTGTACTAGACAGTACCTAGACACTAGAAAGTGTCTCTTTCCACTTGAGTTTTAGACAATGACACAATCTGATTTATTTAATATTTTATACAGTGAGTGTGACATAGCCTTACATTCATCCATTAGAGATATTCTAGCTTTACTGTGAATAGCAAATGCAAACTAATTTGGACAAATGAAAAAACCTTTAACTTCTTAATTGATGATCTGAGATCAAGTCAACCCAATGAAAAACAAATAGAACAATCCTTTCATGTCCTTGTCTTTATCCTGGTCTTTTCAATCCGTAATTTTTGATTTTTTTTTTTTTTTTCCTAAATCAAACATTTCTCAAAATTAGGTACTAATCCTCTAAACAACTTCCCAGCTTTTGAAAGAGAAACTTTTTACAACTGCAAAGAGGACCACAGAAGTCATTGAGCATTACTACCTCAGTTTGTAGCTAATAAGAGATTGGATGCTTGAGACATTTTTTTATAGCAGGATCCTCTGTTTCTAAAAATTATCTAGGTGCTAAATAATGCCTTCTAAATTAAATAATCTATTCAAACATTATTTTGTTTTCAAAGGTTCCCTAATGAACTGTAAACTGCTTGTGTGTCTGATCTCTCCTCCCATGTGTAAACTGATGCTCTGAGCTGTATAAGGATGGTTTTCCATCAGTGCCATCATATGCAATGTTGAATTCTAAGTCTGTAAGGGAGTAAAATAAAGGTAGTAAGCAATACTTATTAGCATGTAAGGCCTGTTGACTTTTTAAGGATTCAGAACTTAATTCAAGAACTTTCATAAATTACTAGTTTAACCAGCTACTGTACATGAACTATAGAAACCAATTATGCAAGAGCTCTTCACCTCTGGTGGGAATGAACAAATGATCTTTTATAATTGATATTTCTTTTAAAAATTATGACAGAACCATAAAAAAAAAAGAAAGAAATGGTTCCCTAAATTTAATGTTTCTTTTTTTACTAGCTATTCATATGCATGCCTGAGGCTATGAATTAGATTGAAGAGTATATTATTGTATACATATATAAATATACAAACATATAAAACTATATATTTATACATAAAAATTATTTCTCTTTGGAAAGTAAGCATTGTTTTTTATTGTTACTGCAACAAAACCAAATTAACACTTTATAAAATAAGACATATCTGCTCAATACAGTGGTATAATTTTGTGCTAAGTCAGACTTACCGTGTTATCTGTACTAGATTCAAGCATGAGTAAACAAGCCTGGGAATAGGTCTGCAATAGGGAATAAGATGTGAAATAGAAACCCGAAGGTTGTATGAGCTAAATCTTAACTGATATGCTTAGACTCCTCTTGCAACTAACACCAAGAAATAAAAAGATGATTCCTGGTACTTGGCAGAAGATTCTGCTTCTGTATTTTAGATGTCTATCTTAAAATAACATGAATCACCCTCTTGAAGTGACTATATCTCTTTCTAGGTTTCTCAGCTGACTAGCTCAGTAGCAGATGTCTAACCTGAGACAGGTACATGTGTATATCAATTTATATTATGTTGCAACTTCACTAAGTGTTTCTCTTTCTTGGAAAAGTCCCCAGGTGGGATCCAGCTCCAGAGTAGCTCACCTGGACATATAACTATGTAGATAACGTGAACGCAGTCAAGGGAAAATTCAGTTTACCCTGAAAGGTCAGTTCAGGCCAGGCAATATTATAGTACCATTTAGCTGCTTTAACGTAGGCAGTCTGTTCATAACTTTTGAGTTGACCAATGATATGCCTGTCAGCCAAATCAAAAGGGCACGTATCTCTTGTGTAACTTGTATCATATATTCCAGGAGTTTAGGATGCCATTAGGCATCTTAAATGATACTAGATACCTCAGTTTAAGCAACTTAGTTTAAATAGTTTGTGGCTTATTAGCTAATCGCTGCCCATGGTTCCTTGCATTGTTTAGAGATTTTCACTGAATGTAAATAAGACTTAAATATGGGTATCTACACCTAGATACCTCAATTTAAGTGTCTGGGGGCTGGATTTTTTTTTTAAAAAAAAGCCTGAAATAGTTATTGAATATCACATAAAATGATATATGGTATCCACAAAATTGATAAGGGTTGACAGATACAACTTATGATCCATGTAGTCCTGAGTACTTTTAACTGAACTGAATTACACCTTCAGTCTCAAACTGAAATTCAGTTGTCATGTAATTTTCATGAGATGCAAAACCAATACAGATATCTTTAATAGACAGCTACAGATTTGTCTTCTCTGGCACAATAAAGAGTCAGGCTGAAATCAGAATTAAGTTTAAATGCCTTCCATGAAGCTGAAACAGGTTATTATCTTTGATTGGGAAATTTGAATGATATTCCATTCTATTTAATTTATAGACACAACCTAGTAACTAGTATTTGTGTGGTACATTTTTAAAGTTAATGATTTTCCTGGGAAAATACTTTAAAACCTGAAGTGCAGATCAAACTCTTGATCCTCCTTGTATGTGATAAAATAATGTTTTCTAGGAAGTTCAGAGCCAAAATTGTTTTTAAAGTAGCAGGTGTAGAACTCTAGAAGTAGGCAGTTCTCCAGCAGCATGTATGATAATTGCTCAAATTGCCCAAAGATATTTTGTTAGCGTAATCTGTTTATATATTCCCTCTTTCTAATATTTACACTGATAAGAGCTTCAGAGATGTGTGTAATTATCCTCTGTGGAAATAATCAAGATAATTAATATGCTTATTTGAAAATATGCAAAAACACATTGAAAAATACTTCACTAATCATTCTATCCTAATTTTACATATAAATAATGTATAACAGGCCCAGTTCTGTCTACTTTGAAATCTATGGGCATTTTGCCACTACATTCAACAGAAACAGCACCAGGGCCAATATGAATATTTGAAAGATAAATCTAAGAACTAAGATAATACTCTATGGCATTTCTGAAAGAGAAAAGGAAAAAAACAAAGACTACTTAAACTGCTTTCTTACTCTAAAATTCCCATTTTCCATGTTAACAGTATTGGTCTTGATTTACTTTTTACATTAAAACTTAAAGCTATTTTCAGATTCTGAAAACTTCAAGGTAAATGAGTAACAGATTTTTTACAAATAAGTTTTCTTTAATTAATCTGATTGCATTCTAGAATGTGAAGAAATGTGTAATTCATTTTGCTTGCTGAGCATGATAGTCTCAACTCCTAGTCATTTTCTGGGCACAAAGAGATCAAAGGAAGGACACTTATCAGGTCCTTCTGATTTCAAAAGTAATATACAGTATATTACCTTCGAATACTCCACAATGTGGTGCCCTGATAGATGTCTATTTCAACATCTTTTCTCCTTGTTTGACTTTTTGCCCCATGTTTTCTCTGGGGAGGATGTAGGTATTTTCCAATTCAAGAGTTAGGTTCCATAGTTCCATGATCTCTCATGCTTCTTTCCCACTAATTCTTTAGTCTGCTTTCTTTTTTCTTTTTTTGTATTGTCATAGCCTTATTTCTGGATTTATTTATGTTGAATATAACTGGAATGGCTTTTCATCTATTACAAACAAACACTGGTCATATATTTTTCTGATGTCTTAGTAGCTTGGGTGATCTTATATTTTAAAAGGAATTTTCTAAAATTTATTTATTTAGTAGCACTGAATAAGGGAGACACTGATGAAGAGGGCTGGATTCTTACTAATACAAAATAATCATACCATTAGCCTTCTTGCCAACGTTGTATCTTTTAAAGAAACACTCTGGCCCTGAACACACAATTTACCTTTACATCCAAAAATGATGTGTGTGTGTGTATTTAGTATTGAAGAAGAGTAGAACTTTGCCCTTATTTCAAGGTATTTTTGTCTTTGGAGTAAGCAGGCAAGTACTGAAGAGAATGTCAAGTAAGATTAGAAAGTATTTGCTTCTTAAGCTGTGTAATTATTTAGCAGAAAACACTTCACTGTTCACATAAGGAAATCTACTTCATGTCTGCTGGAGTGTTAAGATATGCAAAGCAAAATGTTCTCAGTCCCAGCAGGAACACAGCTTAAAAAGCCTGTCTGGTCCTTCTGTTCTTTCTCACTCTCCTGCTCTCAGACAGGTGTACACAAAAGCATATACGAACATACACATATCAGGAAATCATATTTCTTCTTCTTCAATGTAGTATGGATTTTTCCCTTATGTAGTCAAATATTTCATTCTATTCTGAGAACCAATGAGTGTTTATTGATTTTCTGCACACATACATTGAATATATATTCCAATGTTTCTAAAACATTTTTTAAAATCAAAAGAATTCTAAATTGTTATAATCCATATCGCCATACTCTGATAAGAAAACAAGTCCCCAATTTTATATAAAGGACTAGAGTACACAAAACATTAAAAAAATTTGTTTCATTGTTTACGTGGACATGAACTCTTGAAAATTTCACTTTTTGGTTCCTGTATTTGCCAAATTTGAATGTGATTCATAGAATAGTACAGTATAATTTCAGCGTGAATTTCATGGTTAAAGGACTGATGAAAAAATCACAACAACAAACAACTGAAGAAAACCTCGTACCTTTATCTCCCTTTAGATGTTGTTATTGTTCCAGTCCTTCAAGGCAAATTGTTCAGAGACTGCTTATGGTACTATCAGTGTAAAGAGTCCTGTAGTTTTACTCATTGTATCAACTCAGTGTGGCAACGGATTAACATTTTGTTATAAGTTCTCACCACCCTATTTAAGCTATTATAATGTCCTGTGTATTTTACAGAAATATGTATTACAGATTTTTCCCATATTCCAATTTATCTTTCTTTTCCTTCATATAAACAGTGCAAGCACTTAGTTCTTGAGTTACTAAATCTGATGAGGTTTCCTTTTAACAAAGTAATCAACACAGAGAATCCTCACCATTCCTTCAGCAAAGTTTTAAGAGCTCTCTATATTCTTAGGACATCATCAATGATAATAAAATAAAAATAAAAATGTATTGTGCAGATCCATGCCTGCCATCTTGATTTCAGCTTTCACTGGATCACAATCAGGAAGTGGTACTTTTCATCATGTTTTTGCTTGTTTTCTCTAATACTTGATACAAAATGACTAAGAAACAACAACAACAAAAAATAATTGCCATGATTACACTATTCATAACTTGAGCAACATCCATAAACTTCATAATATTTGGTGTCTAAACCCATTTCAGGTTTATCTGTTTGTGTACTCTGCTTTTTTTTCTTTGTTTTCTTTTGATCTTTCTGTTTTTTTACTTAGTTTTACTTATTTACTTTGTCCTTAGCTTTTATTTTTCTGCCTTCTCTGCTTTTGTATCTTTTCTGTATTGTTTCGATCATCTCTTGCCCCTGTTACTACAATCTTGTCTCTTCCACTATGCTTAATGTACCCATACTGTAGAGAAGGTTATTCATTTATCTCTAGTGCCTTCTTCTTATTTGCTGTATGAGAGTAAAGCTTTTGTTCAGTATGTCTAGGATTCACAAATTGCACCTGGATCTGTTGTATACGTCAATTATACCAACTGTTTGATCTAGAAAAGTATTTCTGACAAAGCTTGAATTTGACTAATTTCCTTGAAGTAAGGTAGTAAATGAAATGGAAACTAAGATAAACAAAACTTACAAAGACAGAAAATTTCAACTGGAAGATTGTTCTGCCAATGACTAGGCCTAATATGAATAACCATCAGGAAGATGAAGCAATAGGTGGAATGTATTGATTACAAAAAGGACATTCCATGAATGATTTCTGGGGGCACAAACAGGTCAGTTAGTCCACATACAACTGACATTACCCTAAATGATCCCAGAAAAGACATAATCTGACCAACAATAGGTAGTGCAAGCAAAGAACCAAGGTTTCCCATGGATGGAATGGGAAACAGCCACATCAGAAAGTTGAACACATAAGATAAGGGTAG
>NW_008625001.1:7713-10557 GCF_000691845.1 Merops nubicus
AGCCCGCACCCAGCCCCACCCCACCCCCCCCCCCCTGCCAGTGGTCCCAGCTTTTATCCCCAGACACCTGACCTTTGTCAACTCACTGCGGGACCCCTGGGGCTCATTTCCCTTATGGCTCTCCCTGCAGGGCTGGCCGCACCCTGGGGGGAAGCTATAAGGCAAACTCACCCCCTCTTTATGAAGGGCTGTGGGAATCACCCATATGGCAACCTTAATTCGGGGCTCGGAGTTCAAACCCCAGCGTTTCAGTCATCCATCTACCTGTCTCCTCTAGTGCTGTCAGATTATTTTGTTGTAAATCATTGTGCAGCTCAACCCGGCCTACAGTTTTATACCACATGAGAAAGCAGTCCAATCTTGGAAACTGATTTTTATTTCATCTATAAGGACCTTTAAATATAAAGTCTCTCTGTTCATGCTTGTGTTTTCCATTGAGAAGCAAAATGATAATATGTATGTGAAAGGTAATTATTCTGCTCTGGTAAATTCCTTTATTTATATTTATGGTTCAAACGCCAGCATTTCAAAGATCTATGGAAACATTTTTCTTCTTTGTATCCTTAGTTAAAAAGCATGCTGGCTTAATTATACCAAATTTGAGAAGTAGCAGATCGGCAAGAGATTATCTGTGAAAAATGAGATGGCATATCGGTATAGGAGTAATGTAGTGGTTCTTTTAAATGGGCAACTGCACAATCATAACTGTGCAATATAGGGAATACAACCAGCCATACTATGAGATTAAATCCTACCGTAGATTACAAGGTCTGGAAGAAGCAGAAAGAAATAAGCAAATACCATGTAGGTAAGAGTTAGATTTCTCATGTGGCAGAGAAACATGACACATGATAAAAGATAACATATCACTCGAATATGCCCTCGCACATCTCAGGTTATTTAAGAAATTTTTAGTATTTACAACCAAGAACTACTGAACCTTGGGGAGAGGAGAGGAAAAAGAGAGAGGTAGTTATGCTCACAAGCAGGAGTCCTTAAAGAAGATGTTCATATCTCTTTACAGAGTTGTATGGCACAGAAAATGTGTAAGATATGTCTTGTCACATTAACATGACAATAACATTACAAAAGTAAATGCAACTGGTCTAACCATAATTAGGAGGACCCTGTTTAATTTATAGGAAATATTTTTACACCTGATGGAAATTTAAAGACCCACAGATTCTATGAAGTCTGGGACTCTTATGGAAGTGGATCAATACGTAGCTTCTAAACCACAAAATTTATTTGTGATCCTGGCAGGAAGACTGAAGACCACCAGCTAGATTGATCCATTAATATCAAGTGGCCTGAGAGCCACTGTCAAAAATTATTCTGACACTAAATGAATCTATGTGTGAGTGAAAAACTACCCTGCTCAGTGAACCGTGTTCATGTCAGAGAGCAATGGATCAAGGACTTGAGAGGTAAATGGTGTTGTCTGATGCTGGGTTAACAAAATCAGGGAGGGAAAACTTGAAGAAGTTAACAACAAAACTCAAGGGAATTTAAGCTAATATCTTCCTGTAATTAAAAAACAAAACAAGACAAAACAAAAAACAAAACACCAAACATACCCATCAAACAACCATGAAGATAAATAGGGCAGACAAGAAAATTAAGACTTCTGCAAAGTCTTAGGTAGCTTAGGAGTTCCAGGCTACTGCTACAGTTTAATTTGAAGTTATCCATAATCAAAACCCTTTTTGTAGAAGTGCTTCCAGAGATTTCCGAGAGGCTCAAAAGGAACAGTCCTTAATAGAAAAAGTTATTACTCAGTTATGATTGAAAAAATTTAAGGAAAATATATTTCATCCACATGAGATCTGAAATGACTGGTAAAAATACTGGGGCCAAATAAGCATTCTTCTCCATCAGGCATTAAGACTTCAGAGACTTGCTTTGATTTTAGGGGACTATTATAACATTTATAACAGATCATCAATAAAACATGCCAATGCAGATGCATTCTCCTTGTCCTTGGAGAATACAAAAAAGGAACTACTAAATTCAGATTTTCTTCCTGAGATGTTATTCTGATCACAGTTAGTCAAATATTCTCCAAATGAGGAAACAAATTGTTTTTGTTTTGTAAAAAAATTTAAATTTTGAGATTTAATGCATGCCATGTGACCAAAGAATATATTACAAAAAATATTATATAAATTCAACATATTGGAAATATGTATCAAAAAAGTTTCTTCCTGGAGACTAAGAGAGTAATTTTAGAGGAAAAAAAAAAAAAGACAACGATATATTATGAGCAGCACAAAAACAAGATTTAAAAAATAAACTAATTAATAATTTAATAGGCAACAGTAATTTTTGTTTGCTATTTTAAAACTGAAATATCAAAATAAAATTAGTCAGTAAGTCTATATCTAGACATTTATGCAACATTATGTGATGAGATCAGCTTTTTTGTATTCTAGGGAATTTATTCTCTGTTCTCCAGATTGGATACCTGCCTTGCTTCTGGCCTAAGTCCTATATGGGCAAGATTCATTTTTGTGAGAACTAATGTTGGAATACTTGTATAGTCATTTTTTGTTTGGTAGGTAACTAAGAAGTTTTGGATTCTTCTGTTAATCTATATGCACAATTTATCACCCTTCACCTGTTAGCTGAGAAACAACTGCCATTTACATGGGAAAAAAAAAAAGAGTAATCTGCCATAATTAAAAGGAATTAATCTAGCTCATATAATTGAGAGGTACAATCAGATTTCAGTATGTTTTCCAATGTTACTACTGTCTGATTAGCTGTACTTTCAAGATGAGTCTGGCAAAGAATTGACTGTCATACACTTAACTGGATAGAAAGTGTGGTGGTTTAAACCACTTT
>NW_008625002.1:0-5552 GCF_000691845.1 Merops nubicus
CCTCCCCCGATATCGGATCGGGACAAACCCTCCATCACTTTTAGTGTTAGCACATATCAGGGCACCATTTTGGCCTGTACCAGCCACCATGCTCTGAAGCAACACCAGGCATGGCTGAGGGGACAGCACTGATCAAAGACCATTCCCAGTCAGCCATCTGGATGCTCTTTTGCCAATTACGTAGCCCAGCATAAAGGGTACAGCCACCAGCAGAAAGCATGCACAAACTTTATTGTCTAATCCCAGTGAATACAGAAATACTATAATTTGGTTAACAGCAGGGGGAATAGCAGGGTAAGAGACCTATTAATAGTAGGTGATAGAGGAAGGAGTAAGAGAGGAAGGAGTAAACCAAGTCAGAAATCCGATCATAGTCGTACAAAAGTCACTCTAGTAATTGCCAAAGAGACACATTGCCCTTGTCCTGTCCAGTCCCTTGTCCTGTCCCGCCATTGCTGGGAGTTCTGGTTGCAGTGGACAGTCGGGGAGCCCTTCCAGTAACAGGGAAACCCTACGGAGTGTGCCCACCCGTAGGTACGTAGGCTTCCCAAGTTTGCTGCAAGCAGGACCAGCCGCTGAATAAACAACTCCAGTCGCATAAGCGACCTGCAAAAGTAGCTTCAAAAGCAGGACACCTGGTGTTGTCCTCCTTATCGGCTTTCATCCAACATCAGACAAGCCTTGAGAGAAACCCAAAAGGAATGTTTCTTCCACTATTTTTGTTTCAATCACACATTTCTCAAGATAGCTGTTCTACAGACATCCAGCTCATTTCCCAGCAGAGAGAAAAATCCTCTGCCTGGTTGTGAGAATCATCCATATGTCAACTTTATTTCAGGGCTCGGGGTTCAGACCCCAGCACTTCAGATCCAGATACTCTGTTGGGGGGGGGAAGGGGAAGAGAGTTTACCCATGTAGATGGGAACCATAAGTGCCACCTACCCCCAGAGCCACAGGACTGTGCCTGCTCTATTTTATTTACTAGTATAAGTGAAGCCAATTCAGATTACATTCCTAAATTCTACATGCCTAAAGCCATGAAGAATGAATCCATCCTCAATCACTCAGCGGAAAAAAACAAAACAAACAAAACAAACAAACAAACAAAAAATAAATAAAGCCAAAAACCTGGGAAGTCTCTTTACTAGTCACTGCAAAAGCCTTAGGCGCTGTACACTTTTCACTTTTACTCTTCTATGCCAGTTGTCATTAAATCAGACCCCATTTTTTCATTTTTGGTGTCTTTGTTCAAACACCAGCAGAAGAAAGGAAAAAGAGTGGAGGGAAGCACTTAGCCCTGGTTGAGACATGGCAACAAGGCTGCCACAGCTATTACTGCCTGGGCAGTTCTACTCACAGTGATTTTGGCAAAAACGACCCATCATCTGGTATGCTGTGCCACAAATACCAAGAAGGAAACAAGAGATATCCATATATGTTCTGTCTTGAAACAAATACTAAACCCAGCTAAAGAAGAGTGTATTAGGCATCACTCTTTCTCAGCATTTATGACTGATTGTCCAACACTAAGGATAGTGCCTCCTTGAGCAACACACCCTAATTAGCCATTTTCCCTGTTAAGGGCCATCTGTGTTCACTCTGCATAATCTAGTCAGATGCTACATCCCCTGATACTGTTCTAAGAATTAGAAAACAAAAAAAAAAAGTTTTTCTCAGATCCTACCCAAAAGGAGGAACTCAGCTTTGACCCCTCAAGCAAAGTCACTGAGCACACTAACCTGCATTTCCATCAAACTGGCCTGGAGAATACATGAGGGTCTTGAAGTCTCCATTGCCTCTAACTTCCACTCTTTACACTCATAATTGCTTTGTCAATGGGACTCCAATTTACACTCTCCTTTGGTTCCAGGGATTTGGACACTTTAAAAGTTGTTTGATTTTTTTTTTTTTTAAAGGCATTTTAAACAACCTAGATGAAATTAGGAATAATTTTTCAAAAGCAATTTTTATTTATATTTTTTTATCTAATAATTTTCTGTTAGGTTGTCAAGATATGTGCATGTTAGTCATAAATTGAATTATTGAATTATGTACTGGTATCACATTAAAAACACTGGAAGCTAAAAGTCTTTTGATAATATTAAGAATATCAAAAAGGCAATATCAGAGTAAACTTCACAGTGTTCTGAAACAGAACTGTATCTTAACTGGAAAGAGAAATAGCAATGCTGTATGAGAAGGTCAGTGTCGTTACGCTCATTCACATTTCTTGACCACTGTCAAGTCTCACAACAGAAACAACTTTATCAGAAGTCACATGATGTGAGTGCTTCCCCATTAACATCTGGATGGATAATTCCCAACTCAATTCACAGGCAGTACCTTACAAAAACATATTTCAGAGGATCAGGTTTTCAAATTGCCAACACGGTCGAAGCTTCAAATAGAGGCTTGAACTCCACACATCTCACATCCCTGAACTACCGTTTCCCTGAGCCATCTAATATGCATGGAAATTCTGTGCAGCTGGTTAAAAAAAAGAAAGAATATTTGAATTCTCATTTCCTCTCAATTAGAATTAATCTACTTGAGTAAGTTAATAAGGTTTCATAAAATGGGCTGGTTTGTGTACCTTCTAACACAATTAAATATTAATAAACTCCTGCGGGAGCAAGATCAATGGAGTACAAAACATCTTCCTGAATTTTATCTTACAACTTGTCATTTTAACTAGCTATGTATTTCTCCGTAAGAAGTTCTATACAGCAGTAGAAGAGTGATGAAACCACACAGAAAAATCTCAGCATTTACAGAATAAAGAAGTGTGTGCATCTTATGCTCAATTTCAAGAATGGATTCCACCACTGCCTAAAAGAAATAACCATCACATATCCAATCCACAATCAGTCTGAAATATTACATATATCCCAACTAGATAGTGATTAACCTAAAATCCTCCCTCTCTGGCCCTATTTGCAACAAAACCAACATGTTATAAAACCAAAAGGTAATCACCTATCTTAAATGACAATATTAAATTACCTCTATCCAGTTTCCTGTATGATTCTGTTTGACCTTTTGTGAAAGAACGTTTCTAGGTGTCTGGTTTTTGCTGGTCTCTTGGGTCTAGTATGAGTTTTCTCCTCCCTTAATTACAGCAGAAGAATCATAAATCTGAACCTCCAATTCTAGTACTCAACTCCACTCCTCCACTAAAACATAAGGTTGAAAGTACATTCTTGCAATAGAGGTGTTAGAAAGACTGGTCAAAACAAACACCAGGTAATTGTCCTTGAAATTCAAGCAGTTTCGTCTAAACAATAGACTAAGGAAGTCTGCAGAAAGTTTTTTTTAAATAACTTTTTTCTTTTTAAACACTGATAAGAAATATCTACGCTTAAAAAAAAAAAAAAGCATAGCAAAAATAAAATACCCACACTTGAAAAATTACAACTTTCTGGTTAGCAATTTCCCCAGGATATTTCAGAGAATTCTAAGTTCACTGATTCCTCAATTCAAGTATTTCATTCCCCGACCAGTTCTTCCATTGATGTGCTTACAAGAAAGATTCATTTTCTCCACGGACTTCAAAATATTCATCAGAAGGAAGCATCACAGTAAAACTTACATTGACATTCTTTGCAGCACTTGCCATCCACGTACGTCAGGGCGGAGTGAAGCGGGCAGTCAGTAAGGGGGCAAATCAACGCCTCGCACTGCACGGTACCATTCTAGAAGAATAAAAGGTGCACAACCAACAGTTACATTTAGCAAGAGCAGAAACGTTCTCAAACACAGAAACTTAAAAATTTATTTTTAAATGCAATGAACTCTCTAACAACACCCAAAAAGACATTTTAACATGGTTCTTTTAATAACTACAAGAACAGAAACTATACCTTCAGTATACCATGCATACAATCTTTTAGACGTGTATGATGTGTTCTTTGAGTTGATAATGATAATTTTTTTTTTAGAGACAAGTGTATTTGGAGGTAAAACATTCTGCCAATCAGCAGCAAATTGGCACATTAATGTGAAATAACAACCTATCAAAACAGTACTCTGCCTTGATAGAGATACATAAGAGACAATATATTTCTAGAAGGCAATAATATCACAGCTGCAAGAAAAAAATCTGAGACAAAAATACGTAATGCATTTAAGATTAAACTGAAAGAATTTTCAGTAGCTATCAGCCAGATTTGATATCATGGGCTAAACTGTCTTCTCATCAAACCCAAAACACTAAAAGAAAAATTAATATCTCTCCAGAAATATAATAATCAAAATCATACTAAAGTTAAGGAGAAGCATTTAGCAAATTATAGATAGTAGCAAATAAGTCTAAGGAGAGTACAGACAACAGCCTTTTCACCAATTGCTAAAGGCTTTTGGATTAGGCACTCAATGAGTTCAAATTGAATTAATGAGTTTTACATGAATGGACAGTAATGATGCCATGGTTTGGTACCTAATAGGATACTTGCAATCACTTCTGGAGTTGTGATACCTTTGGGAATCTTCCATCCACATAACAAAGCTTTTTCATTTGTGATAGAACAGAGCATGCATATGACTGATATTTTACTCCTTCTTCCTTTATTACCAAAGGCACCAAAGGGAATCGGACATGAGGGACCTATTAAATCATTTGCTAAGAAAAAGTCTGTGTTTATAGTGGCAAAAACCAGGGAATTAATTATCCAGAGAAACAGACTGCAACTCCGTGCATGGGAATAACATGATAGTTAAGTACACTGCATAGCACCTGCATGAGGTAATCTGCATGAAATTATAGGAAAGTGTATTTATTAATACAATTCCTTAGATTTAAAAAAGGGTTTCTAGCACTGTGTTGTTACTACCTAGCATACACCTGGAAGTTTTCTCATTTGCCTAAATAAAACTGCAGTTGGAGGAAACACTAGAGATCCCAAGTCTTCACTCAAGGTGTAGCCATACCATGCAAGTGCAGTTCTTACAGCCATCTGTCCAGGATTCAAACTCTCTGTAAGTCATGCCTTTCACTGTGCAGGTCCTTTCACAGTAGCACTGATCCAACTTGTTCATCCTCTGCTCAGCTTGAGACAACTGTATTTACAGTTCACAAAGAAAGTTTTGAATATGTAAGTGGTTTCCACATTAGTATAAACATGATTGAAACTGTCCCCCTTATCATCAAGCATGCAGATGAGGCAATGCATATAGGAAAATGTAGTCAAAGACAATAAAACAATCATTGTCAAATACAATATGATCAAACCATGACTAATTCACAGATAGAAATTAAAAAGCAAGACATGATACATTTCATCTTTCTTTAACACCAGGGTCACCAAGCAACAAAGTGAGTAGGTCAAGATGGGCAAGGCCCCTGATTTCTCATCTTTGTATGTATGAACTGACCAAGAATCTTGCTCTGCATAAACTACTTGCAGGTATTAGGTTATGTGCAAAAGATAGGAATCTGAGAAGGGATGGAAAATTGGAGGTAAGGCTCAAAACCAACACGTTAGCAATTGCTTCTCCACTTCAACCAAGGCATTTTTAACATCTGTGTATCATATTAGCCAGGTAACAGCATTCCT
>NW_008625002.1:5579-45897 GCF_000691845.1 Merops nubicus
TTCCTGCGGGCATCTAAAGAACTGGCTTTTAATACCAGAACACTACCCTATGTTCACTGGCAGAGATTAATGCTTTTAGTGGGACAGTCTAGGGGAAAAAAAAAAAAATACTGCTTTGGATTCTTAATTCCTTATCTTGCATATATTTTGTCTTTGGCAGCTCAGGCCTAGAAAAGTCTTGGACCAATAAGTCTTGCTGCAGTAAGTCCTACAAGCACAGTAACCTACTTCATTCTGCCTCTTTCATTGCTCAGGGATTTGGATTCTGTTTACTATTAAAAGATATGATTCCATAAAAATATTTTTTTAAAAAGAAAGCTCACTGAACGGGAGTTTTTACGTACAGGAACTATGTAAATACAAGAACATAAACATACCATGCAGGGATGTTACACACACACACAGATGCACATCCCCACATATACACAAATAATCTAAAAAGACAGCAATTAAACCCTTAAGAGTCCTCTTTTCTCCCATGACATGACTCCTAGTAAACATTACCTTAGCTGATGTTTTGGCTAAAATGTCCTGTAGTTCCATAATTTTCTGCACAAGCCCATGGAAGTCATTACAAGTCGGGCATGCTAGAATAACAAATTAAGTATATTAATTTTAAAACTTTTTTTTTTTTTTAAATAATAAAAAAAAACCCCAACCAACCCATGTATTCACAATAGCTTCAATCTTGTCAAAGTTGACAACCAAAACACTGAAACTCAAGGTTTTAAGGAACCTTGTAGGACAGAAAGTCAATACAAAGCACACCTTTCATTTTATGGCATAAGAATTAATAGACTTACTGCGATTAAGATCTGGGCATTGTGAAATAAATCCTTGAGGCATGACAAGTAATTGCACATCTTGCATTATGCCCTTTGTGTAAGTAGAGAGAAAAAAAAAGGATACATCATTTCTACCTGTCAAAATCATGTTTTCCATTCACCATGTAAAACATTAAAGCCCACACAGAAAAACTGCCTGATAAAAACAATACCTATGAATACATAGCTTCTTGCCTGGACCCAATGCAGTGATTGAGAATAAACATACAGTAAAATAGATGTACAAATACAAACATACTGAATAATTTTTAAAGACATAAGATTACATGTCAAGATGTAATTATGTAGCAAGAGTTTGGTTGTTTTGAATTCACTGCTATTTTTATTTAGCCACTGCAGAAAAGCCTGAAAATGACCTTTAAAAGTAATTTGAAAAACAGTTGCAGTTTCAGTTACTTTGAAAAACTCTTTTAAATAAAACACAAATTTTTTAGAAACCTATAACTGTCAAATAGAAGTGAAGATTAAAGAGTCAGCAAGAACACATTCATGCAAACCCTTTATGATTTCAAAGGGGATCTCTCTGTAAGGTGTGCAGAATGCCAAGAAACTACATCTGTTACGCAGCTGCAAACTCCCATGTTGGAATAAACTTAGGGGAAGTTCAGCATGAAATTCAACTATTTGAAGGGACAGTTTCACCCAGAAGAACAGATCCCATTCGTTCAGGCAGACTTTACATGCAGCCTTAGTCAAAAGACGCTGCAAAGTCAAAGAACCAGAATTCTGACTTCAAGTGAATGACTTGGGGTGATTTAGCAACGTAAGTGACCTACAGAGAAGAATACATGTCACTGGAGGACAAGTAACAGGGTACTTAAGTACCATGCCTACCTCTTTTATTTAATAACAACACTATGATCTAGGGCAACGGGACACTACCTCATCCTGCACAAGCTGCTGCAGTGATTAGCTAATAGTGAAAAAAATACATGTGCCTGAAAAGGGCTCCACATCAGGATCTCCCACGGCACATGTTCCGGAAGTCAGGAGCAAAGGCCTCTTTGAAATGCTCACCAAGAAGCTCAGTGTATTAATTTCTCTCCCCTTCCTTCCTCAGTGCCATCAAGTTCAAACTTGTGTTAACCCAAGTTATGCCATTTTCCTGAAAAGAAGGAATGGCAGGGCCCAAGCCATTCAAGTTTAAAACACTCCACTGAACACACAGGCAAGTATTCAAATAATTTTGCTAGTAACCAACAACAAAGCTCCTCCAACTATTTGAGGAGCTTTATTCATCACAGATCAACTGTCATGTGAGCTGGATTTTCCCACTCACCAGGAATTCAGGTTCTTCTCATTCTCCCAAACAACAGGAAGCTCTGACACCCAGCCCACCCAGGCTCCCAAATCAGGACCTCTTGACAGTACATGAGAGACACTGCACAGGTTCCTTAAGAACCTAGTGGTTCAAATTAACACACTGCTGGATGCCAGGTACAACAAGAAGCTACATGGCACCAGAAACCAGATACTGAGGATTGCTCTTTCTTTAAGTGGAACAGGTACAAATAGGTCCATGAGTGAACATGTCTACTGGCACATATGTTTAGTGCAGCAATATTAGTTTCAAAATCAAATACAGCCAAATAAAATCTTTTTCAGAGTGACTAATGATTTTGAGTACATTGACTCCTCTGGACAATCCATTTAATCCACTCAAAGCAGCCTGACTTTTGGAAACAGCTAAGCACTTGGACCTCGCAAAATACCGTCAGTAGGAGTTGCCCTACAGCAAGTGGAATATAGGTTCTCCAAAACACTAAGTGTTGAAATTCTTCATCTTTTAAACTAATGAATCTTTGTACAACAGTGTCACATTTTGAGATGCAGTTTGACCATTATCACTACATTATGCTAGAAAAAATCACTTAGCACAGACTATTTGGGCTATATTGATGACCTTGTAACAGCTATCCATTTCTTTATTTCTGTTAAGCTGGTTTATATTTTAACTGAGGCAAAATTCTCCATGTATTATGCTTATTTTTGTCTTTCTTGAAAAGAAAGAAACAAACAAAAAAAATACAGTCCACGACTGGAGTATTTATTTTTCTATACCTATTGAGCTTCTTTGTAGTGACTATGATCTTCTAGTTTGGCAAATGGAAGAATATAATGAAGTCAAAAATTGGGAAGGCTCAAAAAAATAAAAGGAATATTTTAAAAGTATTAATTATAAACATGCAGAATAAATTAAATGTATCAAGATCAGTTTAAGCAATGCATTAATATTTTCTGATTTTATTCTTGGAGTCATCTGTTTATATAAGCCAGAAATATAATTTTGCAGCTTGTTTAGTAGACATCCTCTTAGTCTTTTGAAGGAAAAGGAAACACATACTGCATATTGAATTGAAAAATAAAAATAAAGTCATGCTTCAGTTTTCAAGTCTGAGTGCCCCACTGGATCTCTGTACTTCACACACAACAAGGATACAAATTAGCATTTGCATAGAGCAAACAGTATTTCAACACCCAAAAAGTGATCTAAGCACAAAAGCACAGAACTTCCTGTGAAAACCATAATCCAAGTGTTTTACATGGGGGAAAAAATAACATTAAGCAAGCTATATTTTAAACAGCGACTGGGTCTGTGATCAACAGCAATTCTGTTCTGCAACTCAAGTAAAAAATGCCTACTGGGAGGAAGATGGGACTGCAGTATGGAAGGAATCCACGGGGATGCCATCGTTTGTTAAAGCAGATCCAGAGAAGACTGAGGCCAAACCACAGGCAGTGGCTGTGACCAGTGAGTGCTACCGAATGGACTCAAAGGAAACAAAATTTACACTCCAGTTCAACATAGCATTCACTTCTTCAATTCTGCCATACAGCAGGTGCTTGCTGTACGCACTCCTTAAAGCAGAAGCAGTACGCAAAGAGCATGTACAAACAGTCTTCCTCTGGGGAAAAAAGCATTCTCTTCACTGAGACTAGTCGTCTCACTCAATTCTGAGCCAAGAAGTTATTGTGATGAAATCCATATCCTACAGAGGCACTGAAATTGGAGCTCCCTAGACTGTAGTATTCTGACACACACACACACAAAAATGCATCTAGCTATGAACAGACCATAATCTGATCATTTTTCCTGGAATTCTGTTGCACAGCCACTTATTTGAGTAAATTAAAAAAGCCATTTATGTGACTTTAGTTATTAAGACAAGCCCTGTCTTAGGCGGCTCTTGGCTGCGTCGTTTGGTGACGCTGAGCCCTACGCATCTGGCTCAGCAACTTTATTTAGTGAAGTCCAGCTTGATGGAAACAGTTCACTGTATCAGATTTGTTGATACACAACACGCCATGGCCCTAGGAACTGGTTTATGATTACAAAAGCACTACTGACAAGAACCTGGATCCCTAATCTTCATTCCCCATACACATTCGGGTATTTATACAGTGATGAGATCCCCACCGACCTTTCTCTTCTGCAGGCTGAACAATCCCAGTTCTCTCAGCCTCTACTCATATGGAAGATGCTCCCATCCCTTAAGTGTTTTTATTTAAGTCTACCTTTTTCCTTTCAGGGAATACATACCTTAAAATAACCATGTGCATTATTCCTCTGTCCCAGCCAAAAGGTTGTACCCAAAGGTAAGTCCATGAAGGGCTTCTCCACAACTCTTTCATAAATTCTGAAAAGGAAAAATATAGTCCTGGGTTGTTATCATTTCATTTTCTCAGAGCTGGAATGTTCTAAATGTGACAACTTCTTACAAAACAACGTTCTTTACTTACTTATTGCAGTCCACATGTAAAATCAAGTGAGAGGCACTGATTGCTAAGGAAAGCCTGTGCCATTTATCATCTGCCAAAATGTATGGGAATACTTCTGTGTGGGAGCGATGACTGCCTGAACGATAATGCAACCTGATTTCATTTCGATGGCCACTGCTTTCCAGCTCCAGGTACCTGTACCATAAATGCATCAGCATGTCATGAACCATTCGTATCAGCACAGCAACGTCTTACATAACATTATCATTACCATGCAGAAACTATTTAAAAGAGGAAGAAAGACAAGCAAGGAGAAACAAAGACGAAAGTAGACACTTTTCAGATTTGCACTGCATCATTCTTCTCAATACCACATAATTCCAACTTTCATATAAGCACGCAAGATCCCAAGTGTTTTTTTTTTTTTTCCTCTAGCAAGACTATTTTCCATAACATGGTCTGATTGGAAATATAATTACCCTGTTATGAGTAATTGCCTCATATCCTGAAAGCACAGTAAGGGTGCTCTGAAGGCGTGATTACACAAAAGACAACACCAAGTTTTGCAATAGGGACATCATTAGCCATTACCAACCAGGGAAGTAAGCCAAGAACTGAGACTGAACACTGCTTGCTTTGCTTTCAGATGTACTGTTAACAGCTCCTTTCTTTTCTCATAATGAAATTTCTCCAAAGAAATACAAAATCAAGAAGTGCTAATGCTTTAGAACAATTTATATATATATGTGCATATTTGCTTTCTTAAGTAAATATGTCTATGTGTGGAGGGTGTGTGTATACATATGCACACATATGTATATGTACACGCATATATGTATACATACAGTAAGAAAAAAGCATTGCAGCTATACCAAGGTAAGTGCACCACACACCAGATTTGCAGATTGCAAACATAGACTTTGCTGGTGAAATTCCAGTGGATCAATTTAAAAAACACCCCATAACTAAACTTGATATTTAGTCAGAGAAGCCTACTTCGTGCACATCAGACCTCTTCTGGGAATAAGCCTGACAAACCATTTTTCTTCTAAGCACCAAGTTTCTCATTTTAAAGTTGTCCTCCCCCTAGAATGCTTTTAAAACAGGAAAGCAAAACAGAAATAGAGATTCTCTAATAATCGTATGCAACCTACAGCTAAAGAGCAAGGAAAATAACATAGTTGTGGTGAGATGCACAACTAGGAGAATGCACAATTCATTTTTGTCTATTTTTGCTGCTACATCTTCGATCAAGCATGACAGTGGTTTGTAATGTGAGTGCACACGTGTTTTAGGGTGATGTTGTTTACTTTAACAGGCTATCTATATTAAAGAACAGACAAGACAATGATTGCAGTTTTCAAGAGCAATGACGAGACCAAACCAAAACCATCTTGTACAATCATCATCCCTAGAAGGACGCTGGGCTCACTGAACACCTCTCCTTCTTTCAGGATGTTCCAGTGTGGAACATGCCCAGAAACAACATAAACTATCCTTCTGCAAAATGGGCAAAAGGCAACTTCTTCTTCCTCCTCAGTATTAACAAAGCAAACTACAGTCAGCACTAAATTTTATAATCTGAGATAATTTACCTCCTCATGGTCCAAAAATAATTTATGCATTGGCAAGAAGCATAAACTAATTGAAGGCATGGCTGGAAAAAATTGGACAACAGTGGCAAGACATCAGTCAACTTAATAACCTCGTTCGTAATTCAAGCTTCAAGGATAAAAATAAGGTCACTCTCAACCTAACAGAGAAAGGAAACATTACGGAACTGGACTCCTCCAGCAACTTTTAAGTTTCTCCAGGTGCAGATACAACCTGTAAAAAGAATGGCATGGATACATTGAAACATTAAATATACATTAGAGGTATAAAATGAACACTCGTATCGCCCCTTATGCAGGCGAGATAATGAAATCTCTGAGAATGAAACATGGATTTCACAATAAAAAGAAGACATCACTGTAAAAATTTCAGGAATTATGAACTGCTGAGAGAATTTTGACAATCAATGACACAGCAATATGAAAGGAATCTTCCTACACAAAGCTGTGCAAAAAACTGTAGACACTTAGGGGTTTAAGAGCAATGAATTAATGGTTTTGAGAACCACAGGCAATCTCTTTTGCTCTTCCATTTGGTAAACTATAAAATCCATCTACCTTCTAAAGGCTTGATGACTGTTAGAGAAAACGTGCATCAAAATGAAAAAGAAAATAATAGCCATTAGGAGAGATGTTAGGAGAATAATTTATGGTTTAGAATAATAATCTGTAGAGGTAGCAGCAAAAGCACAATTGGAAAAGCAAGTGAAATGATAACCAGAACAATACTGCCTTCAGCTTGAACTAATGCCATGACACTGAAACACAAGGAAATGAAAGTGAATCATTTCCACTTCATTTTTGCCAAAATATTGTGCTTGCTATTCCATTTTTTTTAATTGTTTAACAGCCAGGTCTTAAATGGCCCTGGCTCGGTCTCACAAGTTTCGGAAGATCAGACAAGCCGCAGCACTGACAAACAGATATGGGTGGAAATGCAAAATCTGCCCACAGCAAGGCTTCTTGTGCTGTCTGTGAGGCTCTAACAGTTGACTATGTGCTTTCCAAAGGTTTGGAAAAGTCTTTGAGGAAGTAAACTAAGCATTAACAAATACAGCTGTATTTTAAAAATTCTTTTATAGTGGCAAAATTACTTTACGCTTCTCTGTATGCTCAGGATTACTAATCTTTTGAGGGAAAAGTAGGTAATCTTGGTTCCTGAAAGACTTACTCCCAAAGGAAACAATAACTCCACCATAACACACTTTTCTCCTAACTAAGAGTCTCATTACTGTGAAGTTTCAGGGGAACCTCATCAGCTGAATCACCGGTTTCTCATCCACACCAGCCCAGCTCACACATTGCAGGGAGAGCAGCAGCCAAAGAAGTCCCACTACCAGCATCACTGGTGCTTCTCCCAAGAGCTCCAAGCTGCAACAGGCAAATATCTCTTGGAGTGAAAAATAAACCGCAACGAGAAACACGGTAGAACAGCAGCACCTCCCTTCCCCATCACTAACGTCCACGACCTCTGTGGCCATTTAGTCAATATCAGCCTACTTGATTTTAATGCCCCAAAAACCACACTCTGAGTCAAAACAGATTTAACTTTGCAGAGAGGTAATACATGCTTAGGTTTACTTATGTTTAGAGATACAGAGAAAAAAAACACCAACCTGAAAAAAAAAAAAAAACAGGTTCTTAATCTCTGTAGATCATTCCATGCATGCACAGCCAAGGCCACCATAAGATCAGCCACTCTGCTTGGAAACCAGCCAGCCAGCAACACCTCATGTACTGATTAAGGCCGAGCCTATCTTCGTAAGAGGAAGAAGTTTGTCTCAAATGCTCCAGCGGAATTTAAGACAAAAAACAGTGTTTTCTCTGCTGCCCAGCACTGCTGGATAGGAGTTGATAGTCAGCAGATCTGCTCAGCTGCTCCTGACTGTCCCATCTCAGCAAAGGGCATGTGGTCTGCACAGACCTGCACAGGACTTGCTCTTCAGGCTGTGGCAGACCAACATGGAGGAGATTATAGAAGTAAAAGGCAGGATCCACAGCAAAATCTGGAGATTAAGGAGGTGAAACACCAGGTAGTCATGATGTACATAGCAACAGTCTCTGAGAAGAGGGAGGTATGGCCCTTCCAGCTAACAGCAAGTGTTGGTAACACCAAGCCTTTGAGGGGTCACTTGCTCATTTGGCATCCCTGCTCTCACAGTAAATGCACACTGACGCTGCCCACTCTTACTTCAGGCAACTAATAATTCTGATTTCCATTTACAGCATGTAGGCAAATATTTTAGAAGCTAAAGGCAAGATATCAGTTTTTAAAACTTTTATTGCTCATGATTATTAAGTATAGTGTTAAAAGAGTTCTTCACAATTCTTCGATCTACGTGAAGAAGAAAAGGAAATCAAATAAAACTAAAAAGGATTATGTACTTAAGAAAAAAATTAAAATTCTTATCTCCGTTACTTACAAAAATCTCTATCCGAAGATTTTTGATACAAAAGTTCTGGCTGTTTTGTTAGGTATAATTACATAAAACAAAAATGAGACCCTACTCACTAGACTGTTAGTGCAAATTATGGCTACAGTAGCAGCAAGCAACTCTGCTGGGTGTAGATTATGAAGATGTAAAAGTAATTCATGCCACACAGCCACCATGTTCAGTAAGGCATTATTTGCTATTTTCTACGGTATGACGAAGGGGCAGACAGGAGCATGAGCCTTATTTTTCTATTTGGAAGTAACACGTAAAGTGTTCTGAAACATTAACTAGGAGTTTTTACTGCTTGATGCATCCCCTAGAACAATATGGCATCAAAATATCCTCAGATGGATTCTAAATGCCAAGTGGCGCCTGCACTATAGCTGTAAAAACCTAGTCCCCATCACTCATGCACACTAATGCTTGGCCTTATTGGCTTTGTTCTTTCCCTGACTACCTAGAGTTCGACCTAGGCAAGAGTTAACTGGCAGTTTAGCCAGAGAGTGATAAATAAAAAACTCTTTTTCACTTCTCTGGATAAGTTGGTATCACTTAGTGGAAGTGCACTGTGGGCAGGAAAGCCACTGCTTCAGTTTCCATCCCTTTCTTTTCCTAAATATGTTTTTAGAGCCAGACAAGAATTTTCTGACAAAGGTTATTTTTGTTCAAAATACCTATCCATTAATTAAAAACAAATCTTTTGATAGAAACAAACATTCACACAGTAAGGCTTGCACAGTCCAGGATGAAATGCTCATTAAAATGAGAGAGAGCAAATCTAAGACTCTCTGAAAGATTTTATCAAACACTTTTTAATGTCACAGTTATTATCTATTTGAAAGCAGAGATCCCAAGTGAAGTGAGGTCAAAATCAGAAAAGGATATTTCCCATATCAAAATATAGTGTGCAAACAGCAGGACAGTAAAAAAAGTCTCTCAGGTCAACCTGATGAGGCTCTTCCATTACATAGTATTCACCAATCAAAAAGAGTAAGTGAGGTACAAAAGCAACCTAAATTCAGTAAGTTGATCTGAGGTCCTATGTCTATACTAAGAAATAAAGCCAGCAAGGCCCATTCCCTGGTCCTGAAGGAAAATAGTAACAGTAGTGGTCCACTACAACTCCTATGTATATGGGTGGTCTGTCCCACTTTTTCCCTGAAACAGGTGGTTTTTTCCACACTGCATGTTGGGAACAGTCACTGGCTAGTGCTACCCCACAAACCGTGCCCTAATATCACCTACAAGGAAGTTAATTGCAGGAGACAAAAGCATGCCAAAGAACATGATAACAATTATGCAGAATGGACAACAGCAGGCCAGTGTTCCAACCTGGGCCTAGGTGCTGTTTGGTTTACCAGCGTAGCCCTGGCCAGGCACTGCCAAGAAAGATTTTTACGGCATTGAGTGAGGGGAAAAAAAAGGCAATGACACTCCTCAGGACATTTGTTTCAGATGGCAAAGAACCAAGTTCAAGTCCCTGCTCCAAATCAGGCAGAGTAGAGATTGATGATGCAAGGAAAATGACTCTGAAGTACCCCAGCCAGGGAGCTACCCATCATTCTGGCATTTACATCTCTTCTTCCATTTATTTTCTTCTACCACAAAAAAGGTCAACCATTTCATCTTTGTTCCAGCATGACAACTGCTCATCGCATTGGGTAGCTATGGAGGACAGCTGGTGAGGAGGAAGATGCATTCCTGATGTGCACAGGAGATGGTGCCCCATGCTGGCACATGCTGCAAGAAATACCTTCCACCTTGGGATGTTCATGGGAGAGAACAGACAGGTGACAGATGACTGGAAACACAGAGAGACACCATGCCTGTACCTGACTCAAAATAATAAAGCATCCTGACTCAAAATAATACAGCATGTGGAAGAAAAATAATGCCAGTAAGATCTTGTTTCTATCAACATCTGGCAGCCCCTAATCTGACTTTAGTGGGGCTGCTGTGAACTACAACACTTTGCTGGCTTTGAAAGCAAGAACTTGCCTCTCACCTCAGCAGAGGGGTGATCTCTCTGCTCACCTCCCAGACTTTAAGAGCTCAGCTAAGTCCCTATGTAAGGGAGGCAAAATCTTGCCTTCCCAATCTGCAGAGCCTGCATAGCTTATGCTGAGTTTAGCACTAGGATCCAAGAGCTTCTGGTCACAACAGTATATCCTGGACTATTTAATAAATATCTTGGACTCTTTAATGTTACTGCTGGTAACAAGGGGAGGGTCCCAGCCAGCTTTCCCACAGTACTTGCAGGAGCTCATCACGAGCTACAACCAGGAGCTGAGATCTCACCAAGCTCCTTGAAGCACTCTGAGAAGAGCTATTCTCCCACAGGGTGCTGACTGGGTCTTGGAAAAGTTCAAATCTGGTACTACAGCACATTGTCATGCCACCCCTGTTCAAGCTGTGAATATGAAATCAAATTCTAGGAAATAGTTTTTGAAACACAATTCTTGCCTTTGAGCAATTGCTGTCATTCCTCCCATCTCTCTCACTACCCTATTTATCAATATATTTGTTTCGATTTTATTCTCAGTATCACACAGCTCCACTAATACAAATCTTGCCTATCTGAAGCTTCCTTTCTAGTAAAAATCAAGGAGGGAAGAACTTTCTCACATCATACACTCTAAAAATAAATGGCATAAACCACCCCACTCACTCCCTTTCTTGACAGTTTCTCTACAGAGAGCGAAAGGACTGCAAACATAATAAACAGCATTCCAATATATGTATTAGTAAAAGCAAAAGCCAGTTTCAACCTAGCTCCTTCCATTTCCTACCCTGACAGAAAACAGATTTGTTATTTATTTGTTAATAGAAACCCTTTCAAACAACCATTGAAGAATAACGATTTCTGTCAAAACCTGTGTTTCAACTATTGCAGTCGTGGTTTTCAGTGTCACAGGCAGGGACAAATCTTTTGTCTCTTATTCAAGTAGGTCTGTCATTTGTCTCAATCCAAACTACAGGATCCAGGTTCATGAGTATTCTGTAACCAGTTCTCAGCGAAATCACCCTGAATTAGTTGGTGCTGCAATAATTCACAGCAGCAGACAGGCTGGCCTCACTTGATTTAACAGAAGTTACAGGAAAAGTGGTTTTAAGGTGGGTGCATTAGAAGAGTTTACATCCTATTGGCAATTTTTTTTTTCCCTTTGGTCACAAAATGTAAACTAAACTGAAGCAAAAAATCCAGGCTACAGTGACAAAGCATCAGTCAATTTAATAACATCCCTTAAAACCAACACTTAAAGAAACAGGTCATTCCCAATGTTATGAAGACATTAAACTGAGTATAACACAAAATTGTTGCTTTACGAATGTTTCCCTCCAACCACACACTCAGGAATAGAAGTTAACCTCCCAAACCAACAGAAACAAGAAACCTTTCTCTTTTGGGGTAGATGGAAGAGCCCAACCAGGCTGTCAGTGGCTACACAGAGAACCCTTTGTCCCACAGAATCTTCTCACGCACTGGAAAAGCCGTGAATGAATGAAAGAAAACACCTTTGACACCTCCGATAAAACTTGCAAACTACATCAAAAGGACAGAAGGTTCTGAATTGCTGAAGGAAGTAAATTCAAAAGTAGCTGACTGTTATGAACCAATATAAGAGGGTTCCTAATTTATCACAAAAAAAAAAAAAAAAAGAACATTACAATCATCCACTCTTCCAGCAAAGAACAGTACAGAGTGGTTTAAAAAGCAGAAATGAGCTACTACTTCTTTTGGCACAGGAAACAGCTGTGTATAGCTTTAACCTTTGAAAATTCATCCCATGTTACCCTTACCCTCTGCTTTGCACGTTATTGATGGGAAGGGGGAGAGCACCCCTTAAACAAAACCAACGTAACTCTACAGTACTGGCTTAAGCAGTAAATACTGAAAGTTTTTCTCAGTGTAATGTGTTTGCATCAGGTTTTGTGATGTCAGAAACGAGACTTCACACTGCAGTCCAGAAACAAAGACACTCATACACCAAAAGCAGGGAACATCCAGTTCCATCTCTGTTTTAATACAATGGCCAAATGATAGAACAAAACTCATGCATGGTGACTTCACCTCTGGCAACTTATCTCCTTGTACACCTAAATCAGTAAGAAATTGTCACAGATGATTTCCTCCAAGGTACTGAAAGAGGTCTGAAACTGTTGCACGGTACTGCCCATTTGACAGCAGACAATCTCAAGAAAAAATTATAAAATTAAAATCATAACTGCAATTTAGGAAATGTCCTCAGTTGTTGTAAATCAGCATATTTGCACCAAAATGCATCGACCTGTGCAAAGAGAGAATGAGTTTTCAGTCTGATTAATTTTCAAACACATATATAATAGTTCAAGCCACCGAATAAATCAACACACCTTTTTCCACTTTTTAAACACATTGGTTTTCTTGTAACCTAGAAATTCTTTTACCCAATATGATTAGTTGCTATGAAACCTCTGCAAAATAAAACATGAAAAGTTACTTGTGTGATAACTCACTATGTCTTTCAATTACTGCCACCTCCAGCCTTCCTCACCATCATTCCACTCCTCACCGCAAAAAAGTAAGAGCTAGTACAGACTTCCGTAAATTAAGAATAGATCCAGGTGCAATTCTATCCCACAAAGCAGCAGTTCAATACTAGCACAACTTGTTTTACATCAGAGGAGCTACACAAGGCAAAAGCTGGTGCAGAGGAATGGAGTTGGGTCTGGTGTTGCTATTTCTCCTATCAACTATGATGACTGTTGTGACAGAGAGTTCAAAAGAAGTTGTTTAAGAACTAAAGGGCTACTGCAGACAACTCCCTGGTCAGACACATGTAAGGTCAGAGAGATGGGACATCCAGAATGGAAGAAGCAGTTACATTAGGTTGGAAGGGGCCCCAGAGATCATCCAATCCAACTGATGGACAGGGACGCCTCTCAACTAAACTAGGCTGCCCAAGGCCCCATCCAGCCTGGCCTTGAACACCTCCAGAGAGGGGGCATCCACAGCCTCTCTGGGCAATCTACTCCAGAGTCTTGCCACCCTCGTACTGAAGAACTTCCTAAGATCTAGAGGAAACTTACTCTCCTTCAGTTTAAAACCATTTCCCCTTGTCTGGTTGCCAGACACTCTTGGGAAACGTCCCTCTCCAGCCTTCCAGTAAGCTCCCTTCAGGTGTTGGAAGGCAGTTATGAGGTCCCTCCAGTGTCTTCTCTTCTCCAGGCTGAGCAATCCCAGTGCCCTCAGCCTATCCTCTTAGCAGAGATGCTCCAGCCCCTAGATGATCTTTGTGGCCCTCCTGTGGACTCGTTCAAACAGATCTATGTCCCTTTTATGGTGGGGACACCAGAACTGGGTGCAGTATTTGAGGTGGGGTCTCAGAAGAGCAGAGTAAAGGTGGAGGATCACCTCCCTTCATCTGCTGGCCAAGCCCCTCTTGATGCAGCCCAGGATGTGGTTGGCCTTCCGGGCTGCATGAGCACACTGCTGGCTCATGTTGAGCTTCTCGTCAATTAATGCCCCCAAGTCCTTCTCTTCAGGGCTACTCTTAACCAGCTCTGTACCCAGTTGGCAACTGTGCCTGGGACTGGCCCGAGCCAGGTGCAGGACCTTGCACTTTGACTTGGTGAACCTCACGCAGTTTGCATTCAGCCCTCATTTTGGCACAATTAAACTGAGCAAGTACTACTATGACACACAGACATTTTTCTGTACATCCTATCACAGAAGGTGCTTATTAAAAGCTTAAGGGCACATCTAATTTAATAGCCACAATTTCCTTCTGGCTGTAGTTCTGTTAAGTGTGATTTTACACCTGCTAGATTTTTCCCTAACTGAAAGTGGATCAGATTAGGCCTAACATTTTTAAACTGAATTTTTCAAGTTTCTTTTTAAATAGATCACCTAATGTTCTCCCACAGAAAGCAATGAAATATTCACAAGTAGATTGTTCTTTAGCTGCTTCATCCAAAGCTGATGTGATGAGTGACTCTATTTGGCTACATAACCTAGAAAGCTTTTTTCCTTCCTTTTTTATTATCCAAAGGCTTACCAGAAGACACCAAAAAACAAACATAAAATATACAACCCTATAGAAAAATTGCAAACACTAGGCATCACTTAAGAGGACACAGTAAGAAAAAGAGTTCACAGTGGCTAAAATGTTCATAGGAGGTTTTTTTTCAGCAAAACATGAACTGGGTATTATCTTCATATTTCATACCTTTAACATTACACCATAATAACAAGAGTACTAAAAGTTTCCACAGTTAAGAGAAAAAGAGCTTCAAAAATGCTCAGTAATGGTACTGTTATGCATCCACAGTTAAAATACCTACAACACATAACGCACATCTTCTGATTTCAGCTAGAAACCTTGAAAAATGCTTTCCACTCTACTTAGTTCAGATTCTGATACGCAGATAAACAGAAGATGGTGAAAATGTAACAACAAAATCTGCAAATATTTAAGGTATGAGGGAAATGTGTTTCTAAAGTATAAATGTTACCAATACATTGTTAAAAAACCTAATCATCCATCCTCAAAAATATACCAATATAAAATAATAGATTTTACAAGTCCTGTTTTCACCATTTTACAACCATATTTTTTACAGGCATTGGCAGATGGCATGGATGAACCAGATCTGAATGAGATAAGCAGCACCATGTTTGTACATCCATGCTACCTGGACACCAGGCATTGCTCTAACCTTTCCTGTGATATGGTTCCAATGAACTTAAAGCATTCTTGTTTGCGTAAGACCAGTGGCAGGTCTACTTGCCCAGCTTTACTCACATCAGGAATTAATTACTTTCCCAAGCAGTATCTTGAATTCTTCTGCAACACTTAAAAGAAAGTTCATTGAATATTATTTTTTGTACTTGTAACACTCAGTGCTTTATCCCAGTTGGCCATTCTCCAAGTTAGTATTTGTTGAGTTTTGTTCACTTATACAGCACATAGTTTTTTGATCTTCTGTGGCATGTCTCTTTTCTTCATGCTGTTCCTGAGGTCAGGAAAAATTTTCTAGCAAACACTGCCTTCTTCAGAAAGGCTGTGGTTATTCTCTTTTCTAGAGTTAGAGTTTCACAATAGTGACCTCTTTGCCCACCTCTGCAGCTGTTTTAGCACATAGGAGTTTCATCTCTAATTTTGAAATTTCAAATACAGTTGCCTTAGCCCTAGCAGTAGCCCAACCAAACCATGTTCTTCCTACAAATTTAAAAACAAGCTCTGTCAAGGCACAGCTGGCTCTGCAGACCTACTCTCTCATTTGAGACAGAATAAATTTTTCCATCTGGGATGATCTGCACATATGGTGCTACAGTCTGAGTTCAAAACTCAGTAATCACAGCTGCCCAGCTCTGTCCCTTGCAAATTGCTCACTCCCACATGAGGAGTAGGTAACAGTTAACAGAGAAGCCCCTTGGCTCTTCTGTGATATAACATCTGTAAACATTATCCAGGAGGTGTTCAACCACCCCCTTACAACATTTAAAGATGCTTTTATAAACTTAGTGTAATGATCCTTGGAAATGTTTTCCCCTTTTATCTTCTTCTTGTTTGTTTTGCAGCTTGGTTTTTTGGTTTTACTTTTAGTGGTTTTATTTAGCTAGGTGAATTGCAGAAAATGTGTCTTCTGGGAAGTAGAATAAAAATGGAATTGGAGCATCTTCCAGAAAAAAATAATTGTCAACATGTCTATTAATGAAAACTTGTACATCCATGTAAAAGAAACAGACATTTTGCTTTGCTTGAATATCTGTCTCTACCTTACTTTTTTTTTTTCTATTTTGTAGTGAGACTGTCAAGAAAGAATTATGGGATTGTACATAGGAAAATAAAAAGTACTATGAACCTAAGGCAGAGAGTATCTGTTGCTTGTGCTAATGACCGCTTAAAAACTGCACATTTTAAAACTATTTTTTATTCCATCACAGAATCATAGGGCAGTTATCTTTAATAGCTATTACTCAGACAGATATATAAAGAGTATCTTATTTCTCTAGCAGTCGTTATCCTATAAAAGGGATAATCCTTAAATGCTTTGTGTCATTCACTTTAGTTTTTTAAGGTTGACAACATTTTGAGTAAAATGCTCTGCCATCATGGGAGGTGTAAACGCATAACTGGAGGATTCTTTTCCTTTTTTTAAACTGCTCGCAGTGTTAAAATCCAAATGGTGAAGATATTCAGAACTAACTCAGGGAGAGACAAGAGAGAACTGGCTTTTCTTGGCCTTGGTGGCAAGAGTTGTTTAAAGAGTAACAGCTGTTGCTCCTTTCCTTGGCTGATTTGGACTTGTGAATTTTTATGAATCTGGACAATGTCTACCCAAGCACTATAAATATTTGCAAATGACCTGCTACACAACAATTTTGTCCTAATTTATGTTCAATTTTGGACTGCATAAATATATCCACTTTCATTAACTAGCACACCGGTAGCAGCACTTACCTGTGATCTAAATGATGAATAGAGAGAATAACCCCTGAATTCAAATGGGCTTGTTTTAAAGTCACCAGGATTGTGAATTCATATTTATTTCTGAGCTTCTGAAAAAATATTTCAGCTGTTTCTGGAGATGCCTTGACACTTCTTGAAGTATCTTTAAAAAAAAAAAAACAAACAAACAAACAGGAAAAACACTCAGTATAAAGTCTTACTTTATTTTACAACCTCAACTCAAAGAGCTTACAAAATAACAAGCTACTCCTAAGTAGCACAATTAAACAGACAGGCAAAAGCAGCGACCAAAGTATTTTAAACACCACCTTCTACATGCAGTGGAGCCACTTCAATGGAAGAGAACGCATTTTTTAGGACACCCATTCTATTCTGGGCGTGGAGGCGTTTTGTTTTTAAGACAGAGTCATAACTCTTTTACTTCCTCCATGGATGGCCAGATGGTACCTTTAATATCTTGTCCAAAACATAAACTCGCTAGCAATGAAGCAGAGTGACAACACTGGATATGAGCCTAAGCTGTGAAGTGCAACCTGAGCAACTTTTTAATGACTTCTACAAAAATGTTATGCTTAATAACTATGTACAATTAATTTAAAAACAACTACCTCGAAACAGGAGAGCAGCATCTCTTTAGGGACAATTTACTCAGCTTTAAGTAATAGTTATAAATTAACTTAAAAACTCACCATCTTTCAAAATATATTGTGGCTTATTAATCACTATATACTCCAGTTGTGCAGTACATTGCTGCTGCTTCTTGCATAGGATGTCATTAACATTTGTTAGAGTAATTGCACGTACACAATAAAGACTTCGCTTTTAAAAACCACACAAAACCAACACTGAACCAATTTTCTGCTGAATTTGCATGGAACATGCATAGAAAATAAAAAGGCCAACCTTAAGCCCTCAAGAGAGGTAATTTACAAAATAAGATGTCAAATGCTAGACAAACAATTCCCAAGGTTTTCTGTAATACATTATGCTAGAAAAAAATTAATATACATTTTTAATGCACAAAATCAATTCATTAGCATGTGTAATCAACTGTGTAAGAACCAAATCAATTCACAGGCTTCTTGTCATTGCAATTTGACCGTCCTGCTCTAACTCAGGGACACTAATTCAGGGACAGCAACAGCAATAGAGAGTTAACTGCAACACAAACAGTGATTTTCTTTTGACAGCACTGGAGGTGAGCTCGCAAGCCAGCTTACACACTTTTTCTTAAAAACAGGTTTATTCATTAAGCTGTGCCTATGAAGATGCTACTCTGCATGAACAGTAAAGAGTTTATCATGGTTTACGGACCAGGAATACTTTTTAATATGTGTTTAAGAAATGCAATGGCTTGTAGAACCCAGAAGTCCAAACCAAGTTCCTGCACAGGTTGAATTTGACTCATTTTTTACAAAGTGAAATCCAAAATACTTAAAAAAAAGGGAGCGGGTGGGGGGAAAAGGGGGGAAACAAAAGATCATTTGAAGTTTTGGGTGTTGTGGGTTTTTTTTCTTGTGAAACTACACATCTTTTCTACTGTGGATTGCATAACTCCCTCACCATAGCAGACATCCATGGTATTTTAATGGAATTGTTAATAAATCATAAAGCAACTCAAACACAATCACATCAATGCGTTCATTTTTAGCCAAGGGGCACTAACGGAGTGGAATGACATAGGTTTGCATGCTGGAAGATAGTTTAACTGCATTAACAATTTCTAGCAATATAAACAATCTATTCCCATGAGACAGAGCAGGGGAAGGACACACAGGGAACATGTTCTTTAATCAGGATCACAAGATCCTCATGCACTGCAGTTCGCAGCAGCAGCTTTCCTACCAAGACACAGAAGAACACAGGAGAATACAGACATGTAGCCCACTTGAAAGTCTACAGAGTCCAATTCCAAGATGCAAAGCACATCATGCAACCCTGTTTACAGTGGGGGAGAGATGGGTTTCTCAGCTTGGAAAGCCCAGCCAACATCCTTTTTGACTGCAGGTTCATTATCATTAGAGCATTACAGAGTGGTTTGGGTCTACAAACACATTACACGTTTACACTGAAATGTGTTTACATTTTCTGTGTTAACACTGAAATCTCTTTTTGATTAATGACAGAAAATCTGACAAGGTATCCTCAAACTATATTTGTGTGCTTGTTTGAGTAGTCAAAAGAATGTCTGCCCTGAGGGGCAGAGCCTCCCTGCCTGAAGGGCTGGCAGCCTCAGAAGTCTCAGGATCAGCTGTGCAACCTGAAATAAAAGTGGGAGAACACAAACCAGAGCATGCTGAGACCACTGGAATGCTGGAAAACTTCTTGCTTATATGTTAATAATTGTTACTACTTTGTAACAAGGCTCTTGTCCCTCCAACAGCCTTTTATATTTCTTTTAAACTTTCTTGGTAGACATATTTCACTTTGACTTCAGTAGACAATCAAGTGTATAGAGTGTACACCGTGAATAATCCATGCTTTGTCAGACACGTTAATTCAGACTGACTCCCCTCACCTGAAACATTGTAGAAGTTGCTAGGAGAAAAGGGAAGGGCAGAGGAAAAAGGGCTACAAAGATAATTTCCACATCATCATCTCTCAGCTTCCTGCCATTTATATAGGGCTGATAAAGCACACATCCATGTGAATGTGACAGTGAAGAAGCTGAATCCAACAGCTTTTATGTCTGGTCACTTCAGTCTCACTTCCATTAAGAGAGTGAGTACACAGGGATCTAGAGGCATTAAGATACTGAATAGATATTACCAATTTCCATGGATGTATACTGGAATTGGATACACAATATTTATGGTTTAATATGGCAGCAGGAAAAGATAGGAGGTATAAATATCAACTGTGAACTCAACGGGAAGATAGGAGACAGGAAAAGGTCTGGGGAAAAAGATGTTAAACAAGACAAAAAAGAGAAAGACATGTCAGAATTGTGGGAAATAGCAGAACTGCAGAAAACCCCTGGCTGTTCATGTTCTGGTCCCACTGTCTCCAATGGATTTCTTCCAGGTTTCCCTCAAGACAATGAAATGATAGTAAGAAGGAAGATGAGAAATGCAGAAACGTTTGCCAAGAATTCAGATTTTCCCTATGCATCTCTGAATCCTGAAAGATGCTAGGGTGCCTCTCTGTCCCTGTTATCCTCTGGTTTATCCATCCCTCTCACACCCTACTAGTGGAATCATAAATGTGCTATGCTGGAAGCGGAGAACAGTCATCGAGACTATGTTTATGTAACAAAAATAGAACCCACAACTTTTCAATTAGAAAGAAATACTAATTTCTACCAAGTACCTATGATACTCTTACTAGCAACTGATGAAAGAAGGATATGCCTAATACCCCCTACCATTATACAAGGCCAGTTCCAATCACACATAAACAACTACCTCCCCACACCTACATGCATTTGTACTCTGACTAGAGCTATTGGGATGCAAATGGGGCACTACAGATGGCCTGTGCTTTCGAAAGGAAATAAACCCTCACCACTGCATGGAGCTCTCCAGAGCCCTCCCAGTCCTTACTGCTGCACTGACAGCTGGGGGAAACACAGACCTGCTTCTAAGCCTGCAAGAAAGGAAACTTTTTTGAGGTCTACTCACAACACCCCTGTGAATCATTACCCAATCACTATCTTACACGAGTTTTCTATCTTTCTATCTATAAAATCTAAAATAATTCATTGTGACCATAGACTATCTTCTCAAATACAGGCATACATATCAAGACCTGATTAGGAAGCCTGTATATTAAGATTATCTGCTTATCACATTAACTGCTAGAGTATTAAACTGTCAAAACACGTGGCCAGTCAAGTTTGGTATCACAAATAGGTCAGTTCATGCTTGCTGTACCAAAGGACTACACAGCTTTTTGAATGATTACTACTCTGATGAAGCACAGCACCCTTTGCTCAGGGCAGGCACCAGGTAGATTTCTTAAAGAAAAACCATTGAAAGGTCCTTGATCCATTAGATCCGCTCTTTCCCCTAACACAACAGCGTAAATCCCTCATTGGAATTGCCTTTGAACACAAGTGGTAGCTGCTTGATAGATCGCCAGCTGTGCTCCATAAATACTGATTCAGGGTTGTTCTTGCCATTTGGCTTCTCGTAATCATTTTAAGACCCGAGGAAAACACTTCACTGGAACTGGACTTCTTCCGTAGTGGCTTGGAAAATCAAACTGGTATATCTCAGATAATAATTTGTGGTTTCTCAAGAGTTACATGAAAACCTCACACTGTGAAAATTTCTAATACACAAAACCAAAGGCATAAATCTTTTGCTATCAGATTGCAAAAATAAGGGGAGAATTATTAGTTTCAATGAGAAATTTGTCTCTAGCCATAATACGTACGTATCTGGTTTACTTTCCTAGAATACTGTGTGTATTTGGTTCCACCACACCATGACAACTCACAAACCCATAGTGTTTATAGAAGAATGAAGTTCAAAGTTTATAGAAGAATGAAGATAATGAAACAAAAATCCAAACTCAAAGCATGTTGCACTACTTCTTCAAGTCAAAGGTTATAGCATGGAAATGCCTTTAGAAAGAATAATGTTCATGTGGTAACACATGCAGCTGGTTGGAGACAGAAAGTTAGCAAAAGTACTAAAAAAAACCACAACAGGCAGGGAAAAGGAGGATTGTGGAAGGGAGAATTACCTCATACCACGGTTGGCAATGACAATGGTTCAGAATGACACAAACGCTAGGTGGTGATCAGCCTTCACCTGCAACATCTAGTTATGAGATGAAAGCTAGCCACAGGCACAGAAAACCAAGTCCTTTAAGATCTAACATTGCAAAGCGATCTGAAAACCCAGTGAAGGAAACCACTGACCATAACACCTGCAGGAGCTCAGCCCTTCAGAGGACAAACTTAGTACCTTCCTCTACCCTGCGCTTGCAACAGCCCTCGGAGCTAGGACATATTTTCATCTCTCAGAGACAATCTGCACCCAGAGCTATGCAGCAAACACCAAAACCACACAAGTGTTTCCTGGAAGTGTGAAGTACAGACACTGTCATTTCAGTCATCCTCACAACATGGTAATTACTGCATTATAACCAAGACAGTAAGTCTAACTTTCAGCAGGACTCACTCTGCAAGTCTAAAAGTCTACACCGGTGCTGCAGAAAGAGGCAGTTCTAACCCTTTGCTCTGCTACCAGCCTTTAATTCTTCATCATCATCCCTATGGTCACAACTGCATTCATGCAAGCATATGAGGAACTATATCAGGCAACTGATCCAGCTTTAACTAGCCCAGTCCCTGTTATTCTCCCCAAAAAAGGGGTTGGAAACAGCCATGTATAAGTTACTGTAGGTAAGCTTTCCACACACAGCACCAGAGGGTACCAGATCACACACACTGGAAAGGCTACGTGCAAATACAGCTTAGGACAAGCCATTCATTACAGATGTTTTCCAGTCCACAATAAAAATGAGAAGTTATCAAATGGAATGGATAACTTGTCTTAGGAAAGGGTATGCTACTGAGTTTCTGAAGTGCATCTGAAGCTAAACATCCAGTATCAACTAATTGTTTCAGAGAGAACAGCAAAACAGAGGCAGCTACAGTTTACCAAATACACTGAAAAATTAACTTGGTTTCTCCAAGACTGTAGGAAGGAGCTTGGCAGGAATCTGGGGGAAAGTGTTGCACTTCCAGTTTAAAAGACTACAGGATACAGGGTAAACACTAACCCTGTAAGACTCCCACTGGGACCATTCCCAAAGGCTGTGTGTGAGCTCCATGGCCCAGGAGCATTTCCCAGTTCCCGACTGAAATGAACACTGGGACTACAGTCTAATCGCAGGTCATGATTCAACTGGGTACATCTACACCTTTATGCACCCAAGTGCTCCTTATAAACTGGGTACAACCTGGTCTTACCAGAACAAAAACTCACAAATGCTGGGAGCGAGGACTCCAATAAATCTAAGTTGAATGATCATGACCTTGGGATACTCTACAGACAGTTTAGGGGGGATACCCCACAAACTGCCCTCGTAATAGAGTCACCACCACAGTGACCACCAATTCTGTATGCCTCCTTTCTTACTTCCACTACAAAAATGCCTCAGCAAGGATGCATAGAGAAAGAACTGCAATGGACAAGAAGGAGAAAAGCAGGAGGGCAAAATGCACTTCAGCTGAAACTAAACAACTGAAACAAAAACTGACCTGAAGCCAAATCATTAAATCAAACAAAAACAAGGAGGAAAATGTCACAGTTTGTTCTTGCAGCACTTGGGGAAATTCCAATTGCCTTTGCTTTGTAGCTTTCTCTATTCTGAATGTCAGCTACAGCTTTGGTGTGTCATCCAGCAAGGGCTTTTCTCCAACTCAAACCATATGCAAAGTCCTATTCACAATGGACTGACACATGAGGCTAGAAGGACTTGTCTCTGAACACTCATTTTCCCCTGAATTATATTGACTGTTCATACTTATAACCTCCAAAAATGTTTATCATATCACAGAATCATAGAATGGTAGGTAGGGGTTGGAAGGGACCTCTGGGGATCATCTAGGCCAACCCCCTGCCAAAGCAAGTTCCTCTAGGGCAGGTTACACAGGAACACATCCAGGCAGGTTTTGAAAGTCACCACAGAAGGAGACTCCATAACCTCTCTGGGCAGCCTGCTCCAGAGCTCCAACACTCTCAGAGTAAGAAAGTTCTTCCTAATGTTGAGGTGGAACTTCTTGTGTTCCAGTTTCTCTCCATTGCCCCTTGTTCTATTTCTGGGCACCATTAAAACTCCCTTGAACTGGGGAGACAAGAAATGGACATACTACTCCAGATGTGGAGTGGCTTCACCAGGACAGAGTAGAGGGGGAGAAGAACCTCCCTTGGCCTACTAGTCACACACACGTAATGCATCCCAGGACACCATTGGCCTTCTTGGCCACAGGGGCACATTGCTGTTTCATGGTTAACTTATTATCCACCAAGACTCCAAAGTCCTTCGCCTTACTGCTTTACAGTAACTCAACCCCTAACCTGTATTGGTGCATGGGGTTATTCCTTCCCAGGTGCAGGACCCTACACTTCTCCTGGTTGAATGTCATTAGGTTCCTCTCCACCCAACTCTCCAGCCTGTCCAAGACTCACTGAATGGCAGTGCAGCCTTCTGGTGTGTCAGCCACTCCTCTGAGTTTTGTACCATCAGTAAACTTGCTGAGGGTACACTCTGTGCCTTCATCCAGGTCATTGATGAAGATGTTGACCAAGACTGAGCCAGTACTGACCCCTAGGAAACAACACTAACAACAGGCCTCCAACTGGACTCTGCACCACTGACCTCAACCCTCTGATCTCTACTGTTTAGCCAGTTCTCAATCCATCTCACAGTCCACTCATCTAACCCATGCCTCCTGAGCTTACCTATGAGGATGTTATGGGACACAGTGTCAAAAGCCTTGCTGAAGTCAGAACAGACAATATCCACTGCTCTCCCTTCATCTGCTCAGCTAGTCACACCATCATAGAAGTCTATCAGATTAGTTAAACATGATTTGCCCTTGCTGAATCCATGCTGACTATTCCTGATAGCTTTCTTTTCCTCCATGTGCTTGGAGATGACCTCCAGAATGAGCTGTTCCATCACCTTTCCAGGGATGGAGGTGAGGCATACAGGTCTGTAATTTCCTGGGTCCTCCTTCTTGCCCTTTTTGAAGGCATTTGCTTTCCTCCAGTCCTCAGGCACTTCTGGCCAAAACTCTGGCTACTCTATAAGCTACATCCTTGTGTGTTTAAAGTCACTTGGGCGCAGGTGAGAACACAACTCCACTGTGGGATAAGAGGGGTAAAAGGCACTGAGAGCCTAGACAGATATGCTTGAATACAGCTGAAATGTTTCTGATCTGGAACAACCAAACCACTACAGAGGACCTAACTTACTTGTGTAATACAGAGTAGTTTGTGCATTTGCATAAGTAATCACGATTTCATTCAAAGTGCTTTGTTTGTAATTTTTTCTTCCCGGTGGTCAAAGTCCTCAGGGAATTTTTGCTTGGTTTGTTAAGCTTGTTTGCTTTTTTAACGTTGAGGTTGTTTAAGCTAAAGGGATGCTAAAATTTTGTCAACTATGCAAATGAAACTAAAATACATGTTTAAGAGGGGGAAAAACCTTCTACCCAATACAATAGGATGAGATAACTGAGTGGTAGCAAACCCTCAATCACTTTTGCCAGCTCCCAGCACTGACCTGAATGACTCTTTAGGAAAGAGTTTGCAGATCCAAGACTGTCTGGGGCAAACTATGGCTGTAACGTATTATGCATTCAGTGTAAATTGACAATAATACCACAGGAATGTCTCTAGAAGCATTCTGCAAAACAGCTGATACAATGCTGGTTTGAGAGCGATTATACCCGTGGCTGGGTTAAGCCTCTCAGCTTATGTACTGCTTGCTTACCAAAGCAAGCCACATCAAGCTGAATCTGTCTGCAGCGCTAAGCTTACCTTCCCACAGCCAAACCACTGACTTCTTTGCTGAAAACAGCCTCTTTTCTACCCCTTTGAGTCCACAAAGCAATTATTGAGGTGCTAGCCACCAAAATATAATCAAGCTCTTTCAAAGCAAGGCCAAATGCCTGAGATGATCTTGAGATCGGGGCTATGAAATCATTCCTTGTGGCTCACAAGGACTTAACTAGACCACACTGTGTGAAATGGGGAAAACAGATCTTTCCTTCCAGCCCAGCCACCTACTATACAAGCAGAATCCAACTGCTTTGGTGAAGCTGTAAAAGGGAAGGTGCAGATGATCAGCATGATCCCCCACCTGGATTATAAATGAGAGAAATGTCCTTTCAGTGGTGGTGAATCTCAGTGTGTCAGCAGCACAATACAAAGAGCCACAGATAGCACCTTTGCTTGGTTAGTAGACTGGTACAACACAGGGAAATAGATGCAGAGAGAACAAGTGGCAGATTTACACCACTCTAAACACCCATTTGAGCATCAGGACTAGGTATCATGGCTCTCTGAACCTCAGGATTAATTTGCCAGAGCACAATGCTAAGACATTTAGACATCTCTCATTCTCCCTTTGGCTGTGATCCACCTGCCAAAGGAGGAATTTGCATCAGGATTACACGTGGGAACCTCTTACTGTAAAGTAAAGCAGCTCGGCCACATTTCAACAAGTTATGTGTGCTCTTCCAAAAATATGCAGGGTCCATGACTGAAGGTTTCAGAACTTTTGGACTCAGTAGGCCAAAAAAAAAAAAAAAGTAAAGAGAAAAAGGTTCTAATGACTGTCTCTACAATAGCATATTTCTGACAAGTTTTCAAACTTTTTGCAAATGAAAGGATAAGAAACCTAACTGTAGGAAACCTTGAACTTTAAACGTGTAGGGCTCCAGATCAGAAATTGTATTCTTAGCACAGGAGGCTGAAGCAGCTGATTTGCTTAACAAGCAACACAGATCTCCTACCACGCTAGACTGTTACTAAAACAGCTCCCAGAAAACTGCCAAAGAAAGTGTGCATGTGCGCTCCTGAACATTTTTGACAGGAATATAAGAAATGTGCACATCAGTGCAGGGGGGAGCACCTTACAGAAGTGCTACTGGGAATTTTTAAAGGCATGCACAATACAGAAAATCACTGTTCTTTGCCCACAAGAAATACTATCCCTTTGCTGTAACTATCATGCTAGATACTACCACCAGGAGAGAGTGTGCTACTCAGTGGGAACCTATTGCATGACGAAAAAAAGTGATGAAGATAAAAGATGATGTCTGTTCATGTCGCAAAAATTCCACGCCTAGGAAACTAAAATGTGTGCTGTATGGTATGCTCTGCTCCAGGTATTATTGCAATGTTTTCTCGTGATTTATAGGTTCTGGGTTATCAATTATACAATGTAATAGCTTTTTTGATTACCAGTATTCCTTCGCCCATATTCCGACATTTCTCAATTCTTCTTACAATTCTGAAGACACTTTGTATGTGCTCCTTTGTAGGTGGTATCAAGTACTGCTACTTACGATGATGTTGTTCAGGTTTTTCATGGCCAATACCACTAGAAAACCTATTTTGTTTGAGCAAGGACACAGACGTAACATAAAGTGGGAAATCTGTCTGATTCCTCATTATGAGACAAGTTCCAACGAGATTTAAAAGTTGCAGCTATTAAAGCTTTATCAGTATGCATGTTTAGATATACATGCACACACTCACACCCCCTTCAGCACAAAGCAGTTTTCTAGAAGCTGCTTTGAGAACACCTTGAAACCTGCAGAGAAAATCAAGCCTGTCTTGTTTTCCTTGCTGCTGCGATCTGTGGCATATGCACCTAGTTATGCCTGGCTGCATCCTGTCATACGAGCACCCTGTGTCAAACTGACCTAACGACAAACAAAAATATCACACAAAGAAACCTGTTAACACTGGGACACAGACTGAAAAGCATAAGAAAAATAATGCATCGCCTTCTAGCCCTACTGGTCCTGTAATAAGGGCATGACACACATCAGAACTGCTAACAGACTGGATTTTTTTCCAGTCCTTAGTTGTATAGCACGGTCAGGATTTAAAAAGTTATGCAAGTCACACTGATGGAGAAGACAGGAGGAGGAAGCGGTGTTGTCAGCCTTTTCCAAATGAAAAAGCAGGCTATCAAAGGTAAACAAAGCTTAATCGATGAAAAACAATAAAATACAAACTTAGCAGCAATAATAAACCACACAAGCAGATTACAGTATCTGTAGAACAAGGTGGATTACATGAAGTACCCTTCTCCCAGAACATATGACACAATTCAAGCTTCTCAAATGTACCATATTCCAGTGGTGAACTGGGTCATACAATGACAGACTGCAGATCACCACCCAGCATGGCCCCTCTGCATTAGGATCATGCTTGCTGTAGAGACTCCTATACCCTTTAAGCAACAGACCACATCTCTCCCTCACTTGGTTCTCACTGAGCAACTGTCAATAAGACCTACTCATGGCCTCTACTCAGCCATTTTCTCTCAAAATCTCTTTTCCCTGTGACCAGTATGCTGCTCCTGAGGACCTATCACCTGCAGCCTGTCTCAGAGAATCAGGCTGTAAGGAACCTCCTGAGATCATCTAGTCCAACCCAAATAATTTGTAGAAGCCCTGGAGGGTTTAGCTTTTTTCCCCATTAAGAACACGTTTTTCTGGTTTGGATCTCTCATCCCAGTTTTTCTTCACTGCTGGTTTTCTGGGGTATCATTGAGTTTTACCCACATTAGCGTTAATTGCCTTCGGATCACCAAAATTCTACGTGTTGAGGCTGATTTATTTTCATACAACACAACGCTGAGCTTAAGAAAGGATTCGTATGAGATTTGTCCTTATTTCCCAGATGACCACAATGATGTGATCGTACAAAGGGTTAACTTCTGATACAAGACAATGGTCAACAGTCACCAACTTCGAGAGCTGCAGAAAACCCAAACCTTCAACCCAACAAGCAAAAACAGCTCAGAAAGGCAGGGCGAGGAAGGTCACCACTGGAAAAAAAATTATATCTGAAGCACACCAGACACATCCAACGACTCTGTTGCTAGCTACAGGTCTCTGGCAGCTGGCTAAGAGAACAGCAGCAAACGGGAGAAGGCTGACCCATAAAGAGAATTCAGGTACTAGCAGAAAAGAGGAGGAAATGGAAGACAGGTGACACCTGAGGATAGAGGAGGGACATCTAAGCCACCATCCTTACTGGCATTCTCAGAAATGTCTACTCGCTTGCTATCTGGTTTAAAAGCAGGAAAAGAAAAGGTTAGAAGGTTTCTAAATGAGGAACATCAAAGAGAAGGGATACCAAGGAATACTCTACACACAGCACAGCTATGAGCAGGGCAGACAGACAGAAAGTACATGGGGGACTCAAGCTACTATTGCCAGAGGTCCCCAGGAAGCTAAGGAGGACCAGAGTTGAGACTCACTGGCAAAAAAAAAAAAAACCTTTAAATCAGATATAATAAGAACCCATGCTTCTATGATGTGCCTGCTAGCTCTGGTGCATCAGCTACAGCTTTTAAACACACACATGATTTAGAAGCTTGGATGAGTTAAAATTATAGATGTTTCCAAACCCTGACTTCCTTGCCCTGGTAGGCTTGTTTTAACCACATATCATTGAAATATACTTCAGGGGACCAAATTACAGTTTTAGGAAGAATTCAAAATGACCTGTTTGATTTTAATGAGTATTAGGTGTTTGGTAACCGCTTGTGTCTTTGAAAGTCTCTCCCTTTAATAGAACAATTCCACCAGCACTCCAGATTTCCAGCACTCCAGATTTCCTGTGTACAGAAAAGACTTGTAAGGTCATCCACCCCAACCTTAGCATGTTAACTGAATGTTACACAATGACTACAACATAGCTAGTATTTCCTCATTTTTTTATTTCATGCTATCTTCTACATCAAAAGTCTAGAGATTTCCACCACTTCCTTTCCATAGCTATTCCACAATCTCAACTAGATCACTGTGAAAGTCTCCCTTTATCTTAAATCCTCTCCATTTATAATATCATTACATTAGTCTTACTTCTAGCTCTTTGAACGCTAAATAATTCCTTCTTTTTAAACCTTGAAGAATATTCTAATACTAGACACTTACCATACAACACTTCATGATTGCTTGGACAAGCTGTACATACTCAAGTTCCGTCAAAAGCTTTCTTAGTAAGCCAGTCCTTTTTAATGTATAATCAGGTTTGCTGTTGTTCCCTTCATTCCTTGAAATTCATTTGATATTTTTCAGTTTGATATTTTCATTCAATTTGATCTTTCTCTCAAATGGAGAAGCCCAGAGTGAATAAAATAATCCAGATGCAGTCTCAGTTTAAAAAAAAAAAAAAAAAAAAAAAAAAAGTTTCCGGATCTCTTGCTATAGTATGTGTTCCTTAAGCTTCAAAAGCTAACGGTGTATGCAGGGATTCTTAAAAAGAGGATCATCAAACAGGGTACACAAGGTTTTCCTCAAGTCCACCCCGCTCCTCGAATGACTGCTGAGCAAAACCTGGTTACTGTTTCAAGTTCAAGGGATATTGGCCAACGCTACAGGAAAACTTAAGAGCAGCTTTGGAGCAGCTGTGCCCCAACACACCGATGCATGTTTAGAGAATTATTAAAACACAGATTATTGACCTCAAAACCACAAAAGCTCCTCTGGAACCCTTCTGGATCATTACACAGCTGTATTTAGAGACTGGTAGACTTCCAGCCATGAAGTCAAGGCTGGCCCATCTTCTTCTCTTCATAGGATAAATAGTATGGACATTACCACCATCTAATTAGACTCAAATAAGCAATTATGCTGGGGAAACTATATAAACATTGCTCTGTGTCAAAGAGAGAATAACTTAACAACCGCAGGTCTTTTTCTTATTATACTCCCTCTATGTTTTCAGGGAGGGAAATTGCCACTCAAATTTCCCTAAAAGAGTTCTGTTAATCATTGCTAGCAATATTGATTGTAATGGCTCCTTTGGAAACACTACAGCCTTTCGTAGCAATGCTGTTGCTGCTGCAAGTATGTTAATCTGCTAAAAGCCTTTTGAACACTGTCTTCAGAAGTCTCTTTTAGTCTACTCATCCTTTTAGACCATGCTTATTGCTTTAGCACCTTGCAAGAGCACAGAATTGTGAGTAGCGTCTCCCAAGACGGCTCAACAGCAAAGTCAGTTTTCTAGGCTAGCATTTCTAAGTCATCAGGATCACACATCCCCAAAAAAGGTATGCACCAAAAAAAGAAAAGCGAACAAAATGTTGTTTTACATAACAAATAATTTTTGCTGTAAAATTCTTCCATGTTGAAAACAGACATAGCATTTTTTTTCCACACAAATATGGTTTAAAGAAACGGGGAGTGAAAACAGAAAAAAAATAAATTATAAAAAAAAAAATACACACACACACAAACACTTTTCTCCATAAATGGGACCATAGCTTAACATATTTGCTACAAGTTTGGTTTAAGTTCTTAAGATTAGTAACAGCTACCTGAAATATCTGAGTGAACGTTCATAATGGGTATTTATCACGGTAGAGCATGACCAGACAAAAAAATTAAAAACTGTAAGTATCCTTTCTTATCAGATTTTCCTGAGAAGAAATCTTCCAGACAACACCAAGATGGAAAAATTAGCATTTCTTAAACACTGAGACAAAATATAATTTAGCCAAAACAGATGGACAGAAAAAAATTAAGTGAAAAATCATTTTTCACTCCTTATTCAGCTATACCTTTAGCAGTGCAGGTAGGAGAATACAGCTGCTCTGTGGATCTGCAGCTTGGCACACAACCAAACAGGACAAAATATAGGGAACTGAAGAGCAGCTACATGGAAGTACAGTGTCCCGTGACAGCTATATATAATCTCCAGCTCTTACCCACTGGTTTTAAATAACTTACGATCTCAGTTCTGTACCTCCCTCAAGACTCAGTGGAATCAGTGAAGTTAACCATCCTTGGAGTTATTTTTCCAGGCTGGCTTCTCTATGCCCTGGAGGCTACAGACTAGAAGATCAGCAAGGAGGGGAGAGTAGGAAACCTGTTTCCCACATCTTATAAGCAAAGAGCAGGGCAAAGCCAGACACTGCAACTGATCTAGATGAAAGGATGCATAGGAAATGCTGCGGGTGGATGAACTGTGCTGCAGTGGGGGGAGAAACCATAAGAAACCTGTTAACCTAGCTGGTCTCAGCCACACTTCACCACTACAGAACTATGTCACAGCAAAAGCAATTACATAAGGGCAGCAAGACCTCATTTTCCCACGTCACTAACCCTTGCTAATGCAATCCTCCCCCAGCAATATGAGAAGACATGCTTGACAGCTACTCAAAGAGTCAGTGTCCTCCCCCTCAGGGCACACGTGCTGCAGGTGCAGGGCTCTCTCTGGCATGCAGGACAGATGCCAAGACCACTGTCCCCTACTAGACTGCCAGGAGAGGCTGCCTGGGGAGTGCAATCTGCACTTGGCAATGTGGACACAGAGAGATGCCTCCTTGGTCTCCACTCTTCTGACCTTCCTGCCCCTTCTCACGACACCAACCAGAGCTCTGCCCCACAACACCACAATAACACCATCTTTATGAGTTTTCCTTCCGTGCATGCCCCAGAGCTGCACATCACATTCATCTTCAGCTTTCCAAAAGATAGGCCAGCTTGAGCCCTGAGAGAATACCAGCCTCAACAAGAGGTTTATACTTGCAGTACTTTTTAAAAGACAACTCATTGTAAAGGTAGGAACAAGCAAATCTGTTATTAATCAGTATTAATTGTTCTGAGCAATACTGAATGTATAAAGGAACGTGGTTATGTTAATTAACCTGAACAACCAAATGCTCATTGGAAAAAAAAAAAGTTTTAGAGAATCAGCACTGTCTCAATAGAAAATAAGAGTCACAGGGACTTCAATTATTTATCACAGATATTAGATGCAACCTGGCTGTGAAAAGCACCAGGTCAAGCCCACAAGAACACAATAAAATATGCCATTCCTCTAAATGGAGCCACCCCCTTGCTGACTAATAAATGCAGGTACTAACTCACTCCAAAGGTCGAAGCAGCAGAGGCTGGAGATGTCGGCTGTCCCACCATGCCACGTGGAGGCAAAGCCACACTGCTTGGCACTGCCTCCTAAGGAGATCTGGGTAGCTCCATGGTCTTAAGAATTTAACAGACTGAAAGGTGACAAGAGCCCATATCAAGATATGTGGCAAGAGATGTGAGCACCAAAAAAAAAAGGAAAAGAAAAAAAAAAAGAAACAAACAAACAAAAACCTCAAAAGCTATCAAGGGAACATTTAATTTCTGCTTATCTCCTTTCCCTCCCCCTAAAACCCCTGGGGGTGGGGGGGAGAAAAAAAGCCAAGAAAATTTTGTGTAAAATGCCTTTTCTTTTATTGAACAATGACAAAATTTTTAGAGCTGTACTTAAAACTATTTTATTGCTCTACAATTATACCTTTGTGATGCTTTATATGCCTAATATTTATTTGACAATCTCAGCATTAAGACAGTTGCAATCCCCAAATGCTACAGGCCAAGTTTTCTGTCATTCCTTAACATCATTTTGTATCAGCTATGCACTAATGACTAGATACAGGGAGTATAAGCTTTTCTTCTCTGCAAACCTGAGCTTCCTTGGTATCTGCTCTGTATTAGGTCATCGTTCATTCTCCATTTCTCAGTCCTACCCTCTGCTGTGCCATTACAAGCACCAATCACAAGTCCACAAGATTTAAGTTTTTCTCTTCCTATAAATTTTTCACCTTTTATTTTACAGCACAACAGTAGTTAGCAAGCAACACAGTCTCCAGTACAAGGTTTATTCATGATTATTCAGCAGTGTATGGTCATGCAGTGGGCAAGCACATCCTAGAACTCCATGCATCATAACTCAGCATGGTTTGGGATGGGAACTGGATAGAGGATTCTCAGATACTACCTCCTCCTTTTTTGGACCAGCTCTTCAAGCACAAGATGCTTCCCAAACACCTCCTCTTGCCACCACTGCTAACAGGAGGAATGGGACACTGAACATTCCGCTCTTACAGAGCAAGAGGATGCCTCGTGGCAGCAGTCCCTGCTCTGCAGGCCCTAGCAGAAGCAGCCCAGCTCTTCAGGGCTCTCCTTCAACATCCAGTCCAGCTCCCCAGCAGCACTGATCACAACTCTGGCAGTGACATACCACCAGGGTAACTGTTTGTATAGGTGCAGAGATGACTTTTGGCATGATATGCCATGGCAGATATGCCAGAGCTGGAAAGGGATGGGGGCAGTGAGGGAACAGCATAGGCTGTTGTTCCAGATATGCCAAAATCTGGATGTCTCCGGCTACTGTGTTGTCATAGAGTAATTGCTTACACCAGGTATTTCTAACACTGAAAACTCTCCAGTACTTACTGAAATTAAACTCAATTATTTCTGAAAACTAAGGGGTGAGGGGTTTTCTTTGTGTCTCTGAAAAAAATCTGGAAATTTTTATTATCTATAGATTCTCTCTACGCTGGAGGTCCCACATTTTGAGGATTCGGTGATTCTGAGAGAAAACAGCTTGCTTCCAAGAGGAAAAAAGAAGTTCCAGATAGGTATTCACCCTGCAGTCAGCCATGCCAGTTGGTGACATTAGGGTCCTTTCCCCCAGCTGTCTGGTACTGCTCCTCTGGGAGATGAAGAGCTTGAAAAAGGGGATTTCATAGGACTCTCTAACCCATGTCCCTGCTGTCAGCCAGATTCACTCCTGAAACTACTATCAGAAGACACAGAATCATAGAATAATTAAGGTTGGAAAACATCTCCAAGATCATCAAGTCCAACCATCAACCCAACACTACCATGACCACTGAACTATGTCCCAGGGTACTACGTCTAGACATTTCTGAACACCCCCAAGGATGGTGACTCCACCACCTCCCTGGGCAGCCTGTTTCAATGCCTCACCACTCTTTCAGTATTCTTCCCAATATGCAACCTAAGCCTCCCCTGGCACAACTTGAGCCCATTTCCTCTTGTCCTATTGCTAGTTACATGGGAGCAGAGACCAGCACTGTCCTGACCACAGCCTCCTTTCAGGTAGCTGTAGAGCACAATAAGGTCTCTCACCTCAGCCTCCTCTTCTCCAGACTAAACAATCCCATTCCCTCAGCCGCTTTTCATAAGACATGTTCCCCAGACTCTTCACCAGCATCACTGCCCTTCTCTGGAGCTGCTCCAGTACCTTAATGTCTTTCTTATACTTATGCTCAAAATAGAACACAACACTCAAGCTGTGGCCTCACCAGTGCTGAGTACAGGGGCACAATAACTTCCCTACTCCTGCTGTCACGCTGGTCTTGATACAGGCCAGGATGCCATTGGCCTTCTTGGCCACCTGGGCACACTGCTGGCTCATGTTCAGTCAGCTGTCCACCAACCCCCCGGGATCTTTTTGGGCCGGGCAGTTTCCCAGCCACTACTCCCCAAGCCTGTAGCATTGCATGGGGTTGGTATGACCCAAGCACAGGCCCCAGCATTCAGCCTTGTTAAACCTCATTCAACTGACCTCAGTCCACCGATCCAGTCTATCCAGATCCCTCTGCAGAGCCTCCTGATCCTCAAGCAGATCAACCGTCCTGCTCAGTTTGGTGTCATCTGGAAACTTACTGAGGGTGCACTCGATCCCCTCATCCAGATCATTGACAAAGATATTAAACAAGACTGGCCCCAAAACCGAGCCCTGGGGAATACTGCTCATGGCTGGCCACCAACTGCATTTAACTCTACTCACCACAACTCTCTGGGCTCGGCCGTCCAGCCAGTTTCTAACCCAACGAAGAGTCCATCTGTCTGGTCATGAGGCACCAGCTTCTCCAGCAGAATGCCATGGGAGATGGTGTCAAAGCCTTTGCTTAAGTCCAGGTAGACAACATCCACAGCCTTTCCCTCATCCACTAGGTGGGTAACCTAGTCATAGAAGGAGACTAGGTTGGACAAGCAGGACCTGCCTTTTATAAACCCATGCTGGCTGTCCTGCACATACCATGTGAGTGCACTCGAATAGGAACACTCATACGATCTCTTGCTTTAGAAAAGTTGTAGGTACCATAAGCTCTAGCTCCTGGGTAGTGAAAAGCAGCTGGGAACAGTAATACTTTCAGCAGGCTCAGCTGGAACCTGGGGAAGGAGTCTGTCCATAGTTTCAAAAACAGGTAGCAGGGAAAAAAGTGTACGAAGTGCATTGACAGTGTAAATCCTATTTCTTTGAGAGAAAGTTTACTCACATCTAGTTTTAAAGCTTTATTTTTAGTTATTTTATTTAGTAAGGTCCAGAGACAATGTCATGAGCCAAAACCAGTAATCTTTCCAGAGGGATATTAGATACATATTATATATACAGCATTACTGTCTTGCTAGCATTTTAAAATAATGGGCTAACGATCCAGTTATTCAGCAATAGGTAGCAGATTATTTACAACAAGAGGCCTATTTTAGGGTTGTTTTTTATTGCCAGGACTTTGTGACATTAAGCCACAACTCAAAGAACAGTAGCACTGCATCCTTTCACACATCCCACTGACAGATGAAGTGATTCTTTGGTGTTTCATAGCACATTTTGTTTCCCATCACAATGTACCATATCTTGCCTCTGGAACTGTCTCTCCTCATCAGAAATATCTAAATATTATTTATAACCATATTAAGAGTTACATATCCTCACTGGCAGAGAAAAAGCTTATCCACTGAATAAGTTCCAAGTTCTGCATTCAGATACACAAGCTCCCACATTTTCATGACTGCCATGTCCTTTTCATCTCTTCCTTGGGTACATGTTCCTGTGCTTGGAACCATCTCACTGCACTCTTCTGTCCACCCTTTAGGCTCGTATTTGAGTACTACATGCACCTTTTGATGGGCATATACTTTCCATACACATCACTTGGCTTTCAACTTCGGTGCCATCCATCCCTTACTTTACAGTGTACCTTCCACCACTCTCCACTGTTGCTGGAGGCAGTTGGAAGGTGTCTCCTGTACTACACATAACGCTCTTTGGACAAAGACAGTCTGATGTATAGTATTTGCTCTCATCAGCAAGATCCAGAAAGAATCAAAATACCGTATTTATAAAGTATATATAATACGGAGTTGAAAGGGAAGAGCGAGGGTGACAAAAAGTTACTGCCTACAGGAGACCAGGTTATTCTTGCAGCCCTTGGATTTTCACACCTCAGAACACCATCTCCTATTGCAAGTTGAAAAACTGGCTCCAGTAGAACCTTGCACATGCTTAACATTGTCTCCTGAGCACAGGCTTAAGTCAGGCATGTCTGAGACATCCAAGATCCTCGTTCCCCTCCAGCCTCTGTTGTTGTGGTTTTGTCTGCCTTTTCACATTTCCCTGCAACTACATATGCAACAAGTGCTCTTGCAGCAGCATGATTCTCATACTTGCACAGGAAAACATTGACTTTCACCTCCACTGATCTCCTCAAACTGGATTAATGCAGTGTATTTACAAGGAAAGAATCACAAGAATGACAGCTGGTATTTCTCCAAAAAGACTTCTTCAACATGATTCGGGCTTTACTGTCATCCTTCTTTTGCAAAGGGAAAAAGAAGGTATTGAAAAATTTTGCTGACTTATGTAAACAGTCACCACCAGAGAGAAGGTTGTGGTATAGATAATCCGACTTCTGTTGTGCTGCTCTGACCAGAAGAGGAATTATTTTCTTCTTAACATATTTTGACATAATAACTGCTGTTGGCTACGAGGTGCTGGCAGATGCTCACATACAGCAACACTAACATTTTGGAAGACTTCCTCCTGTTTTCTATTCAGAGTTGTATCTTCCCATAGGCTACACTGGAACATTTTACAATTACTTTGCAAATCACATTTCCAAAAAGAGAAGTCCTTGAGGCTAACTTTAGCCAGATTACAGTGGCATTCAAGTGCTACCATCCGCTACAACCAAGGAGTATCAGGCACCTAAAAAAGCTTTAGAATTCGAGATCACAGCATCTTATCCTACTGAAGTCAGTGGGAAGAGTTCTGCTTCCCAAGTCTGATTCTTTCTGCAAGGTCTGTACAGTGACAGAGCAGATTGGTACATAAAAAGAAAGTCTAAGTAACTGCAAATTTCAAATGGCTATAATTATTTCTAAATCAGGAACCATATAAGGAGCAATCTAAATGCTCTTGAATGGACTACACCAGACTAAAACTACCTTCAGAGAGTAACTGCTTACTGTGGTTATATGGCCTAGAAATATAAGTACCTTTGAAAATCAATTACGCAAAGAAGAATTTGTCAGAACAGCCAATTAGATGCTAAAACCCTTGTATTGAAAATTGATGCTACATCTAATTAAGCAGTCAAAACTGACTTTTTGCCTAGAAACAGAAGGAAAGAGTCTATTCTGCTTCAGCTGCATGTACAATTTTCCCATCATATATCTTTAATTGTCTGTTACCTGTTGGCAGTTCAACCTGTCACTTTTTTTTTTTTTCTCCTTAAAATAAAGAACATCATTTAGGCTTTCTCTGTGTTTAAGCATATGCAAAGCAAGGCTTTACACCAGCTGAGAATGTGGTCTATGAAAAAAGGAAACATACTAAAATGTCATAAATATGTATATGATAGAGGAAAAGATTCAATATCTGAAGACACCAAAAGGCAAAGGATCAGAAGTTAAAGCTCCCAGAGTAAGTTCACAGATAATTTAAAGGCATTTGTGTCCTTTTCACAAAATCATTTGGGTCTATGACTAAGGCTTTAGCTGGCATAGGGAATAAACAGATAGGCAAAAATACTCATTTCAAGTCAGCAGCACATATATTTGAAATTCACACACTGCAAATACAACGTTAAGAAGTGTACAATGCAGCAATGTTCCCATGGTGTGAGCTCTAAGAGCAGAACAGAAATGACTAAGTGGACCCAGTGGTCTGAAGGAAAGGAAGGAAATTTCTCTGTTTCCAAATGCAAGTTAGGAAATGAAAATCTGTTTGCTCAGTAATGACCCCATTTACTATAAGAAAATCAGCAGCTGTCTTATGCAGTAGCAGGAAGAGCATCTCCAGTCCTGCAGGGCACTGAGGACTTCCCAAAGGACACTGAGTGACTTCAGACACCATTTAAAGTCAAGTGGGTTTGTCCTTATTATTTCCCTGTTTTCCTTCAACAAAATAAAAAGGTGAGCCTGAACATTTAAACTCTTTTGTGCTATAACTAAACAGGTAACCCATTTAGGGACTATGTACACTCATCAATACAAAGAAAGAGGAAACAACAACAACAAAAAATTATTTTGCCTAGTAATTATTTTTTTGTCCTCATATCAGGAAAATATACAATAATAATTTTTTTAAACCTTACTCTTACAAACTTCTAATCCTGTTACCACTGAAGTCAAACAGAGTTTTGACTTCCCCACCCTTCCCTCATTAGAGCACAATGAGGCCTCAAATCAGAACCACAGCCTAAAATTTACAGCTATTTTAGGACACGAACCACCTAGCCACACAAACATGTTACCATTCTAAGCAGTTGCCCCCTTCACAGAGGACTCTGCTCTGCAGCCACAAGCTCATCACGGCTGTTTAAAACCGGTGTGTGTTAATGTTTCTGAAGGCACATGCCCATGCATCTCAACATTAATGTCCACAGTGACACACGCTGGCTGCACTGGGGAAGGACATCGCTAGAGAGATCACCTTACAAAAAATAAAAAAAAGCCTTTGGCAGCTATTAGCTTCTGATAAATTATCTCATTAATGCAAACATGAAAAAGAAATTCCCTTTCCAGATCTTATCTCCCTTGAATTATAACTCTTTCTGTATGGGAAACGCAGCCTCTTGCCTGTTGCAGAAGAAATGCTTTCAGATCCGAGCTGAAACTCCTGGCATGACACAAGAAGCCAGCAAGCAAGTGCCCCTATTTTAAAACTACAGGCTGATGTGGAGATTTGGTCTTGCTTCCCAAGATGTTGAGCCATATTCCTTGCTCTTGTTCAGTCATGTTTCTAGGGAGCATTTCATCTTTCAGAGAAGACACTTGCTTCTTAAATCAATTTTTAGGCTTTTTTTTTCCTTTTAATTAAGATTGAGGGTTTTTTTTCCTGAAAATTCTGTTGACTCCAGCTTCATTTAACATATTGGTACATTATTAAAGCGGAAATCAAAAATACACTGATATGGGCAAGTGTAGGCAGTGTAACCTATGCCAATAAATCCAGCTAGCCATTGTCAGTTATTTTACAGTCCTTTATGAATTACAACATAAGGAAGTTTAATTATTTTGTAATTAACCTCCTAAGTGTATTTCTGAAAGATGGGACAAGACTACTACTTTATTTCTATAGCAAGTATGAACAAAAACCCCACCACAAGCACTGAAATAAACTAAAACTCATTGTTTCTCACGAGAGGTATGACACAGAAGCTCACAAGGGCCACCTTCCCTTGGCAGAAAGGTTATTCTTATTCTCAGCCATCTGCCTCGCTCCTCCGGAGCACTTCGTTTATTTCAGCATTTTGCTTGATTCACATGAAACTTTCAGCGAGCTTTTCCTTAGCTGGAACTGGGGTATGTTTAGCGTTTCCCAAGTATAGCAGAAGAGTGGGTGGTGCCATTATTCATCACTGCACCCCACGACTCACAAAATAAGCCATCTGCCACGCCTGTTCCTGCTGTACTTTAATTAAGCGTCTACCAGTCAAAGAAAAAAAAAGGG
>NW_008625003.1:0-2207 GCF_000691845.1 Merops nubicus
GCTGAAAGGGCTGTGATCAGTGGTACAAAGTCCCATTGGAGGAAAGTCATGACTGGTGTACCTGAGGGATCCAAGTGTTGCCAGTAGGCTGAGGGAGATGATCCTTATTCTCTTCTCAGCACTAACAAGACACATGTGGGGTGCAACATACAGGTTTAGGCCACTCAGTAAAAGAGGGGCATGGCCTCACTTGACCTTCTCTAGTGAAGGGCAAAATAAGCTGATTAAGGATTTGGAGAATCTTTCATATGAATAGAGGCTGAGAGAACCTGGACTGTCCAGCCTGGAGAAAAGAATTCTTAGAGAGACATCCTTCAGCCTATACACAATGTTTATAAATATCTGATGGGTACAAGGAATCAGAACTAGAGAAGTCTTGTTGATGGTGACCAGTGACAGGAGAGAAGGAAACGGGCAAAACCATAAATATAGGAAATTCCAATAAAGCATAAGAAAGAATGATTTAGTTTGAGGGTCCTCAGCTTGCCCACAGATGTTGTGGGATTACCATCCATAGAGATATTCAGAACCTGACTGGACATAGCTGTGAGGAACCTGCTGTATCTCAACCCGACCTGAAACAGAGGTGTTAGACTAGACAGTCTCCAGAGGTGTCTTCCAACCTTATCTATTTCTTTATTCTACCATTCTGTAAGTTTTGGGTCACTGTAGATGGCAATGTTCTACTGATTATTCCCATCTTCATAGTAATAAACCTTCACTACAGCCCAGATTCAGGCAGTAGTCAAAGGATTTATCTTGTATGAACCTAACAAGTTTCACACACATGGACAAGCTACTCACTTCAGAGAATGTGGTTAGCTATGGCTAGTTCTGACTCAAGTAATTAGCACAGGTTAAGGCTGACCTGCTGGAAAACAAATCTGCAGAGAAGGACCTGGGAGTCCTGGTGGACAACAAGTTAACCACGAGCCAGCAGTGTGCCCTTGTGGCCAGAAAGGCCAGTGCTGTCCAAGGTGTGCATCAAGAAGAGTGTGACCAGCAGGTCAAGGGAGGTTCTCCTCCCACTCTACTCTACCCTAGTGAGGCCACATCTGGAGTACTGTGTCCAGTTCTGTGCTCCCCATTTCGAGAGACAAAGAAATATTGGAGAGAGTCCAGCAGAGGGCTACAAAGATGATTTTGGGACTGGAGCATGTCTTTTACCAGTAAAGGCTGAAAGACCTGGCTCTGTTCAGTCGTGAAAAGAGAAGACTGAGAGGAGACTTTATTAATGCTTAGAAATATCTGAAGGGTGGATGTCAAAAGGATGAGGTCAGTCTCTTTTCACTGGTGCCCAGTGATAGAACAAGGGGCAACAGGGAGTTCGCCCTAAACATAAGGAAAAACTCTACTGAGAGGGTGATGGAGCCCTTGGAACAGGCTGCTCAGAGAGGTTGTGCAGTCTGCTTCTCTTGAGAGAAGACCCACCTGGGTGCATTCCTGTGCAACCTGCTCTAGGTGAACCTGCTCTGGCAGGGCGATTGGACTAGATGATCTCCAGAGGCCTCTTCCATACCCCACCATTCTCTGATTCTCTGATTCTGTGATTACTGCTATTTCTGGGACAAACCCAAAGCCCACTAAACTATTCCTAAAAATGGAACTTTCATTCTTATATCTGATGTATCAAATTAAAAATAGCAGTTAAATTATCTCTTCTTAAAATAAAATGTCAAACTGCAGAGCTGGAGGCACTACCAATGCATTTGTTTCCCTCATGGCATTGTTGTGTGACATCTGTTAATATGTTGTTGTGACGATTTTTTGCATCATTCAGGAATTGTGATAATATCACAGTTATAGGGTGTGGATTGATAGGCATGATTAGAGTTGTGTGCTTTGGGAGTGGGGGAGAAATAAATTATAAAACCATAATATATTACCAGATACTGCCCTAAAACTGAAAATTATTACTGTATTCTATGTGATATAGACAAGCTGGTATGCAGCATAACAAAGGCATCTCAGGCAGTAAAAATTCTAGCAGTAAATAAAGATTTATTTACTATAAATTAAGCTTAGCTTATTTCTTTTTCAGCCATACATAATTGCCCTCTGAAACGGCATGACTTAAATTTTGTTTAGTACTTATTATAGTAAAAAAATGTTATAATAAGGAAAGAAGAAGGTGATTATAAGGAGGTATTACTACAGTTCTGGTCATGGTCTGACATATTTTTAGGAGTAATGTCATGCAGAACATT
>NW_008625004.1:0-39598 GCF_000691845.1 Merops nubicus
CACAGCAGAGCAATTTACTTCTCAGAATTATTTTTGGTTTAAGTAAATAAGAAATTCCTAGTTCCAGTACCACCACATGGGTGGCATTTTTTATTTTGACATGATGTGGCCCACAAAAGGTGCCTCAGAGAACAATGCCAGGGAAGTTCAAGTGTTAGTAAGCTTTAATTTTAACATTTTACAAATGTCATACTTGCCTGTGGCAAGTCTTGTTTCATTTTTCAACATGTTGTCAACTGAGTGCACAGAAATAGATGAACTGAAACGTTCAGGATACATTTTTCATAGATCCTTCACTCCCAAGATAAGGTGAGCTGCCAGATATTGAGCACCATTAAAGATCTTGCAGTAGCATTTAGCAGTGATGTGAAGGGCTTCAGCTTGGAAAAGAACTTCTTGGGGCCTTCCCAGGATCACAAGAGAAGTACGGGCTGGATAGGACTCAGAAGTTAAAAGGGATTTTCAGACCTTCCAACCAACTTGTGCCTGTGGGTACAGGTTGACTCTGACAGATTATGATCCTCCAAGGTATTTATCCACCTAAGTCTCCTTGATATTTAGACAGATATCAGATTCTCAGTGTTAGGCACTGAAGTACTCAAATGACTGCTTCTATCTACTCATAATATCATGATTTTGTGTATCCAGGTCTCTGCCTTCCACTCTGTTCAAACACACAGAGAGACGAGTGCTGGCTGACACCCCTACAGCTGCAGCAACGTGGCTGGGAAGAACCTGCAACCCAGAGTAATCTGCAGCATGGCTCTTGGTCATGATTTAGAACCAGGAGATATGGTCTAAGTCTCATCTACCATCTGCAGAAGATCTCTAATGCTCTATTTTTTAAAAATAACAATCATCTGACATCTTTATTCTCTGATAACTTTTGGAAGAAAGCTGCCGATTCAGTGGAGCAGAGAACGTGCCAGGCTGCTTGGCAGGGTAAGGGCTGAGGCAATTCTGGGTTTGCAGAAGGGCTTAAAACCAGGGGAAACTTTAAAGCCAGAAAGTGACAGCCACATGTAGTTGAGAGGTCTCTGAGGTGAGGCAATAAATGATTAGTGGTTTCCATGATCTCACCTTTTGACTTAGCTGCCCTGTTCAGCCTCTGTGACTATTTACATGGAGCTAGCCCTTAGAAACCTGCTCAGTGTGAAGCAAGCAATGTGTACCCTGAATAAGGACTGGTCTTTCACATATTTTTTAATGCTTTTGGGGCTTTCACTGAATTTCCTTCCTGTTTTATTGAGTAGACTATACCTGCAAAAGGTAAAGTCATCAACCCTGACACCTGAAAAGGGAAGGACATTTACTCTTCACCAGCTCACACCTAGATTTTAAAAGATGTTAAGATGTTTACTGACTACAGATAAAGTCTTGTTCAATAGGAAGGTTTTCCCTAATTAGTGAACAAGAAGAATGAATATTTTTTTCTACTTTTGCTAAAACTCCCACGTACTTATTTTGAGTAGCACACACTCAAAATGTTAGTGGAGTAAACCCTGAATCTGCATTTTTCAAATTTCACATAGGTGCATTTGTCAAATACACCACAGGGACTTACTGATTTACACATTCAAAGTCTGAGCTTTCAAAACCTAAGTAAGATTTTCAGTTGATGATTTTTTTCTAGGTATTTAGCTTCTGCCAACGAAGTTTTCAAAGCACCTACATCTCTGCTTCTGCGTTGGGAAGGCTGGTACCAAATTTGGCTGCCTAGGATTCTCTGCCTGTCAGTCACAGGTAGATTTGCTCCAAATTCATCCAGTTTTACAGAAGAGAAAACGCCTCCTTTCATGTGCAGTCAGATCTAAAAATAAGCCTGTTGGAAGCAGGATGCCACGCTGACATTTCAAGTGCAAATGCTGGCACTTTCCTCAGGAATGTGACAACTTGAGTCCCTAAATAAGGAAAAACCAAATAAATAATAACAATAACAAACCCAGGAGACCTAATTTCCAAAGCTATACTGCAATACTTGTATTTAAGTTGCTGGCCACAGACCACTGATTTAAGTACTTACCTGTAATGCAGAACTCCAGGAGTACTTTTTTTCATTTGATTGAGGTGACTCAACCCTTACCTCCCACAGATGTGCTTGAACTGCTAAAACGTATGGTTTTCTGAAGCTGGGAATTTCTCATGTTAAAGGCATTTCACTTTGCATGGAATAACTGAGTAGTCCTTGGCCAGCTTGAAAATCATGCTTCAGCCTGTATTTAAGGATACTAATCTTCCTCAGAAGGAGGCTGGCTGCTCTGTATGACGTAGACTAGCAGGTAGGTTGCAGGTGTTGCCAACAGAGAAAGGTACTTTCTATTTCTTAAACAACTATTTGAGTCACAGACCTCATATTGGGCTTTTTTAATTGGTTTATAAAGACAGCCCACTTGGAGAAAAGTTTGGAATAAGTGAGCTGCCCCAACCAGCTTGCCTGAAGAAAAGAGTTTGGTCTGGCTTCAGGCAGCTGCAGGGGAACTGACTCCCAGCCCTCTTGCTGCATGATGCTGATCTCCAGCTCTCAGTCCTGATATCTGAGTGGCTCCTACCAACCACTGCAATCATTCTGTCTCTGGTTTCAGTGTTCACCAGCAGTGTCTCATTCCTATTGCAACTCATGCCCTGGTTGTACCCTGTTGTCCCTCTGATGGTACTCTGGGCATCTCTCATACCATCCTGGCATTAAAGCATCCCACAACTGCACAACAGGCAACTGGTCTCATCTGTACTCATGTAACAACAGCATCACCTTGTACATAGGAAAGTCTATGACCCTTTATAGTCCCCTTGGCTGTCCTTTAGGAGCTACATATTTTCTGTGGGCTGCTGGCTGAAGAGCTCTGCCTGGGTGGCAATGCAAATGATCTCTTCTTTTTGGAAAGAAAGTTGCCATGACTGCCAAACTCAGCGAGGTGTTTATATGTGTTGGGCACAGTCTGAGCACATCTAACTAACTAGTGACCTTACAGTACTACATCAGTAGATGTCTTAGCTTCTGCACCTCAAATAAAGGCTATAGACATGCTCTGTTTGCTCTCTTCAGGCCTTGGGGCAAGTTCAGGAGCAGAGCACTGAACACCAGGCAGAATTGATTGCCTCAGACCTCAGTAGTGCCAATATGGATTACATCTCTCTCTCTCTCTCTCTCTCTGTATTCCCTGGATGATTCTCAAACTTTCATGACTAATGACTCCCACATTTACTTCCAGGCTCTTTAGTCAAATATTGATTCTGCTCTTATGCCAGACTTTGGCAGTGATTTTAACTGAGTGGCATGTAATATTAAAGGTTAACCTAAAAATTAGATATTAGAATGAAAAGCTTGTATCTTCCCAAGAACATCTGTGCTATGTCGACCAGCCTGTCTGATAATACTTGTCAAGGATTTTGACCAACTCAGCTCTTTGATTTCCTATTTACTTCAAGGCTTTTAAACCGTCCTTGTTCTTAATACACTTTGTTCATAAAGCTCTGTGGGAACTCTATAATATCACTGCCCAGGGCTGAACTGCTAAAGGCAGAGCTAATCTAAGGGTTCTCTTTTTAACATGACTTTTCTGGCCCCAGCTCATACATACAGTTGCCCACACATTTGCTAATGTGAGCAGATGCTTTGCAAGTATCTTTGAGAGGAAGGTCAGTTCTGTATTTCAAAAGTTCACAAGTCAAGCTGCACTGAAAGGCCTCTTTAACCTCAACCTTAAGCATCCTCAGCATATCATTAGGAAGATTAGCAAAGCCTTTAGCACCCCACTGGATTTCCTTATGTATGGAAAGGCCTGGCAGATCAAAGGAAACGTTACTTCAAATAGCTTGTGACTTATCTTGTGCTTACCCTAGTACCACTGACCTCTCAATCATCATATTTTCTTCCAGTAAGAATTGCTTTTAAGCACAACAGTTTATCCTCCAAGATCCTTGTTTTGACCTTTCCAGGTTCCCAATATTTCTTATTAAAATGTGTAATTAAAAGAAGTGACAAACCAAATGCCTGGCAAATAAAACGTGTTCAAAATGAGAAAATAGTCACAAGTCTTAGTTACTGTTTAGTTCTGCTAATGAAGTGACTAATAATATGAGTAAAGTCATGCTTATTGTTTATAGATTTGTCTTGTCCTTTGCAGAAACTCTTCACAAACACTGAGGTCAATGATATTTGACCTTCTTTGCATTTTCCAGCTAGGATGTGAATGACTAGAGAGGGCTAGAAGGTTAGTCTCTGTTCTGCAGTTTCATCCCTGTCTGGGTGTGTTGGACCTCTACACCCACACAGAGACCTAGAGATGTCAGCTCAGTGTTCTCCAGCTGCAGGGCCCACCCACATGGATTGATTGCAAGCATAGGTGCCTGATTCATAAAACTATATTATTCATCAGCTTAGGGTATTAATCACTTTATGTTTAAATTTCCTTCAGGGGCTTGTTATTTATTCTGTAGGTGTGTTTTAGCATGTTTTAATATGAAAGTCACTTTCATTTAATCAGCCCTAAAATAGTTTGAGGTTTATTACTTACACTTGAAGCTAAATTGAGATAAATATGCAATAACCAAGGAATGTGGTTTTGTAAATAACATATTTGACCTTTACCTTTTTTCAGAATTACAGCACTGGCAACTCTTGCTTAAGAGTATCATCTGAAGAACTAAAACCCAGGTACATAATTACAAATCCAGTATATCTATTTCAGTTGAGTGTCAGCTGCCATTTCCATTGTAAGTCCCATTTTCATGGCTATATAACTTGATGTTTTCAATTATATGGCACTTAAACTTTACTGAGTACTCTTAACTTAACAAATAACCATGGCAATTCAAAGTTAAACCACTACGCAGTCAGGGCTGGTTCAAAAAGTGTCATTTGACAATAAAAGGGTAAGATTTTTGTTCTAAGGCTTTTGTACAGCTGGTGAAAAGAAACACGATAAAATTACAGTTTAGATTGGTTCAGTTTGAACTTAATGACTGTGACATTTTTAACAGCACTTTAAACTAAGCATTTTGTTGCTTCTATTTCTTTTTTAATTAACATTCAAAAACTGCAGTGTTCCAGCAGCTGGAACATGTATCATCAACCAGATATCATCAGTCCCTCATCCTTAGACATATGGGATATGTAAACAGTCTAATACTAATTGGCTGCAATTAAAATCGGTGTAGGTCAAAAAAAACCCCATGCATTTCTTATAAAGTGGTCCAGAACCTTTTGAGTCAGAACCAGAGACAATTTTTTAAAATGTGAGCATTATATTCCCCAATTCTGCCTCATTTAACTCAACGATAGCTATGTTTTAACCCTGACTTGAACACAGAAATGCCCCCTTCATGCTCAGCTGCCATGGAGATGCTGAATTTGTCAAAACTCTAGTGACATACAAAAGCCTAGAAATAAAATAATTAGAACATGCTGTTTTCAAGAAGATACATTCTAGTTATAATGTGAAGCAGTATTTATTCTGTCACTTTACCTGTGAAAAGAAAAGAAAGGATCTCCAAACTGAACCTTGATGTCCCCTGCAAAGATCTGCAGAGCTGACTTCATTCAAATTTCTTTCCCCATGAGCACTTCCTGAGGGTGAACCTTAACCTAATAATTTAGTAAGAAAAAAAAAGAAAAAAAAGGAATGAGAAGAAAAATATATCCAAGAGTTAATAAATACGATCAAAATCCAGGTGCAATTTGTAAGATAAGGTTAATAAATATATGACATATTTATGACAAATCAGTAGCATTAGACTGAACTCAGTTTTACCCAAAGGGTGCTGCTAGGGTTGGATTTTCTTTTTTCTTACATTTACCTCCTTGGCTCAATTTACAAGTACTGTTTTGTGCTGTTTTGTTCTACTTTGCCCTGAGGGTGCACTGACAAGTGCCTGGGGATGATAGCTGATCCCAGCCAAATGTAACATCATCTAAAGTCAAGGTCTTCCTACCATGATCCCAAGTTTTTCACCTGTTGTATATTTGTAGTTTGCTGGCATCCCTTTGGCTGCAGATAAGAGGCTCTAGGGTGGAAAACTCAACAGACTTGTTATCTCAGTGCTTTCATCTGAGTCCAATCCCCAGACCTTTTCAGGTGGGATCCTAGTGGTCCAATATCTCTGTAAATTGTAGCAGATTTTCAGCTTGTGTTGGAACCAGACATGATTAGATCGAGGGCAATCCCCAGCCCTTTTCAGGTGGGATCCTGGTGGTCCAAGATCCCTGTAAATTGTAGCAGATTTTCACCTTGTGTTGGAACCAGACATGATTAGATGCCCTTTACTCAACTTTATTTGATGCTGAGTCCCTCTCCTAAGGTTTGACTTGGCAGCCCAGGCTTCTCCTGACCATAGATGGGAGGACAGCACCGTACATATGTGCATTGCTAGCACAAGATCCCTCCTGCATCCCTGTCTGTCTGTGATGGCTAGCCCAAGATATGTGAGGAGACTGCCAAGATGCAGCTTACCACCACCATGCCTTCCTCCAAAGAGGAGCTACAAACCCAGGTTGACTGCTGTGCCCGTGCCTCCTGATGCCTTCATTCACCTTGCTGTTGCAAAGAGAAACCCACTGGGAGTGGCAGGAACTCTGCTGCACTGATGATTTGAGGTGGAGGAGGTAATTTCTGTCCCAGAAGGCTCCATAGATTGCAGTTCCCAAGGCTAATCCTACACAGGCACTGTGACTTTCTCCAAAACCTGTGGTGTGGAGCAGGGAAGGAGACGTGTGATGCTGGCACAGACCTGATGAAACTTCTTCCCCACACTGGAGGGAAAAGAGCTGTATAGTGGGCTGCAATCATATATCATTAGCATTCATAAAACTCATTTCCTGCCAGGAACAGCCACTGAGCACTGAGAAATTATAATTTCACAGTAGATTGCCATGTAAGTTGAAATAAATCCCTGAGGCAATGAAGTACACGTTCTGTCCTGAAGCACGGCGTGCAACCCCAGGAAGCCCTCTGAAAGAGATTCCAAAAGCTCTGTCTTAAATGGACATTTTTATATACAGAAATGCTTTTTTTATATATACATGTGTATATATATATGTAAATATGTGTATATGAGAAGTAGAGAAGTACCCCAGGAAATATAATCCCCTATGAATGATAGCTATTATAGGAAAGAAATATGAGAGACTATTCCAACTCTCTACCATCTGTGTTTAAAAACAGCTTTAAGGATCTAGCATCACTAAAAAAAGCTGGCAGTGCATTTTTCTTATCTCTGCTGCCTCCAAACAGAAAATTAGTAGAGGTTCTCCAATACTGAACGATAAAAATGTGTTTACTGGAAGTGATCATTAGCTACACACAATTCTGCTTTTGATTTTGTAAAAAGTTGACCTTAATGTTTCTTCTCAGTTACTCTACACATTCCCCCAGTTATTTTTTTTTATATTAAGTATTTAAAATACCCAGCATGCTCTTGCCACTGTGTTTTTAACAGTATTTTGAGCAGGAAGCTATTTTCTTACTGACCTTTATGTTTTGCTGAGTCAGGTCTTTGCACTCAGTTGCTCTGACCAGAGTAACAATCCCTCTTATTACCAAGCATTTGACTCTTTAAAAATAATGATGAAAGCTTGAAAATTTTAGCTTTTCACTTTTCTTTTTTTGTGTCAGATTCAGAAAACAAGAAGTAGTCTTCCCAAATCTTTTCTACAGGTCTTCTTTGCTCAGTGAACTTTGTAAATACAGCTTCTAGTGGGAAGCATCACTACAGAGCTGAGTTTAGCTAAGACATTAAGACCTACAATAAAGTTAATCAGCTTGGAAGATGAATAAATTTCAGAGCCAGGATTGCCTTTTGCTTGGTAACATAACAAATTATTGCTTATTGTAGCCCTCCACTGAACCAAACAGAAGAAAATACAGAAAAATCTGGTACCAGAAGGACTAGATTCTGGTTGTTATTAACAGACATGGGACCAGCCTCTGGTACCACTGCACATTGCTCACCTAAATCACACAGTCAGAGTCAAGACCTTTCACTTAGGCAGCTTTTCAGCTGGTATGGTTTGTTTCAACACTGTAGGGTGTTCACATATTTAAACTGAGCTCTAATATTGCAGAGCTGATCTCACCAAATTTGGTGTGTCCTACTTCATTTTTGTGGTGAATGTCAACTTTAAATTTTAGGGAATAACACATCTTTGAACATAATTGTGTCTGAAATCTGAGAAATTAAATTGATGAAATCTTATGATATGAAATAGAGGCAATACATGATAATATATCATCATATATATAAAATTTATGATATAGATTACGATATTATAATATCTATTATGATAATATATTATATAATAGATATGAATAGATCTACGAGTCTATTAAATACATGTTATATCATCCTGGTAGTAGCAGCTATGACCTCTTCAATGCATGCTACTCTTTGCCCAAGACACATGATATATTGCTTTTTAACCTCTTTTATATACACCTGATCTTTGCTTTTATGAGGTGCCTTTTTCAATCTCCTTCTCCATGATGCAATCCACTAAAATAATATGAAGGGGCAAATCTGGATGCTTGTTTCTTGGACTGCACAACCCGTGACCCCACCGTGGGCATGCAGAGAGATTGCTGATGTGAAAACAGAGGTGTGAGCTGGCACTGTAAAAGTGGCAGGTGCGTTGCACGACTAACTAAAAAGGGAAACTGCCCAGTTTGGGAAGTCTGCCATCAACACAACAGCCCAAACACTAAGGGTTACAATGAGCTCATGTTTATTTTCATATCGTTGTCCTCTCTGCTCAAACAACTCCCTGGATTATTTTGACCTCAAGTGTTCATTCCAAAAAGGCGCTTATCTGTAAACACCACCTGCGTGGCAGAGCCCATCAGGAGCCACTGCTGCCACTCTATTGCTTCCAAGTCTGCCATCAACACAACAGCCCAAACACTAAGGGTTACAATGAGCTCATGTTTATTTTCATATCGTTGTCCTCTCTGCTCAAACAACTCCCTGGATTATTTTGACCTCAAGTGTTCATTCCAAAAAGGCGCTTATCTGTAAACACCACCTGCGTGGCAGAGCCCATCAGGAGCCACTGCTGCCACTCTATTGCTTCCTTATCATTCATAATGTGAGAATTTGATTGCCCATGCAGGCAGCCTGTGGGCTGCCAGGCCTTGCAGATGGCAGACCCATGTGTGCACAACATTTGTATTTTATAGCTCTAGTGAGAACAGTCAATAAAATGAAGGCTTTTCTACCTCTGTCATCCTCTTGGTACGAATTGTCTCTGTTTAGTTACTGTTTTATCTCTATCCATGTAATTTGCATGTGATAGTGTTCTTAAATATTTGTGCTCAGTATTGGCATTGGTAAACTGTTGGCCTACCCTTTTGATTTTTCAGGAGTCAACATTTTCTTGGTATTATGTGGTATTTTAATTAAGCAGCTTCTCCCCCTAGTTAAGGATTACAGAATCACAGAGTGGTGGGCCTTGGAAGGGACCTCTGGAGATCATCTTGTCTAATCCCCCCATGCTGAAGCAGGGTCACCCAGAGCAGGTTGCCCAGGATGACCTCCAGGTGTGTTTGGAATATCTCTGGAATAGGAGATTGCACAGCCTCTCTGGGCAGCCTGCTCCAGAGCTCCACCACCCCCAAAATAAAGAAGTTTCCCCTTATGTTTAGGTGGAGCCTCCTGTGCTTCTGTTTGCATTTATTGCCCTTTATCCTGTCACTGGGCTCCACTGAAAAGAGTCTGGCCCCATCCTCTTGACCCCTACACTTTTAGATACTGATAAACATTGAGAAGATCCCCTCTCAGTCTTCTCTTCTCCAAGCTAAACAGCCCCAAGTCTCTCAGCCTTTCCTCATCAGAGAGATGCTTAGTTCCCTCTTTATCTTTGCAGCCCACCATTGGACTCTCTCCAGTAGTTCCCTGTCTCTTCAACTGGGGAGCCCAAAACTGGACACAGTACTCCAGAGGTGGCCTCATTAGGGGGAAGTAGAGGGGGGGTAGAACATCTGTTGACCTGCTGACCAAACTCTTCTTAATGCATCCCAGGATACCATTGGCCTTCTTGGTCACAAGAGCACATTGTGCTCTACCTTTCCAGTAGGTCATCCCCTAACCCGTACTGGTGAATGAGGATTAACTTTCATCTTGTCTTATCTTCTGTTTTGTTTGTAGTGGAAGTAACTTCTCCAATCTAATTCTTTACTCCCTGGCTTTGTGTGGGTAGATGACAGACTCAGAGGTTAGAATCAGCTCTCCTCCTCCTGCTTGTGATGCCCTTGGGGTATGCAATCACCTCATCCTTGTCGAGGCATTTGCACAGAGACAGAGGTGTGTACCTCTGGAGGTAGGGATGTCACTGATCATAGTGACAGCAGGAGAAAACCTGCATGGCATGCCATGCAACAGCATGAAACAGCAGAAACATATGTATGTTTCTACAGTGAGAGTTCCCACTGCTGCATCATCTGAACATTTAAACATCTCCAGTGACTTCTCTGAGGATATATAGAACTGGTAAGGACATAACTGCATTACTACAAACCCAGCTTTTTCTGTTGTCCTAACTCTGCATAGGAAAATGATTGAACCTCTAGAGACTGAAGTAGGAGAGACATGAAAGTCTTCAGACATCACAATATGCAAAGCTGCAAAGCTCAGTAAACTCACTGAAATATTTTCTATCTCTTTTGACTCTGGAAAAACACTTTCAATAAAATTGCAACTTTGGGCATTAAAAATAATAGCTTTGTCTGTAAACTTATGTGTTCAAATATCCCTTTAGATATGAGATATGAAATACACAAGAGGGGTCTTTCTATCCCTTCCTGTCCCGAGGAGTCTTACCAGTCCTGTAGACTTCAACAGATGGCAGTTTCCCCAGGTTTCATTACACAAAATATAAGGCCAGTGATCACACTGAAGGTCTGACTCCCTCAGTCCACTCTCTCTAACCACATCCACAGGCAAAGAGCAAGAGCAGAACAAGCACAGATGACTTTCTCACTCAAGCTCTCCCAGCTTCTGACCGCTCTGAGCTTCAGATGTGGTTTCCATGATTTAATAACCCTCAGTGGCTTTCTTATCCATGAACTTGTTCAATTTCCTCTTACACTAGTGTAAACCTTTAGCATTTACAATATCATCATTCATGATTTCATAGACCTTGTCATTACCTTGTTGGCTGCCTCACTTCTGGAAGAGTCCTAGCAGATTTGATGGTTTCTCATGTGGGAGCTGATGATGATTGCCACTTAGTCATTCTTCAGATAATTTCCAGTTACATAGAGAAGAAATGTCACAGGTCACCAGAATAGTAGATCATCTATCATTTTTTTCCATGTGAATTATTCTGTGCTGGAAAAAGGGAGTTATATAATCTTACATGGATATGATCAATTAATAAAAATCCCAAAGCAGCTTTTTGTCAAGTTTTCTAGCTCCTTCTTGATACAATGATGAAATGATGGGTATTGGACTTCAAATTGCCATTACATGAATGTCATCAGAGGAATGGTACAGTGTTTCTAGGATTGAGAAAAAAAATAAGTTCCAGAAAATTATTTTCCACAATGCAATTGTTTAAGTGCTTTCTGGTTATTGGATCAAATAGAGAGATTATTCTCAGAGAATAATATCTACTTTTTATTGAAGTTCTGACAAGGATTGTAAGGAGCACCACCAGTATAATTGCATTCAGAGACAAATGGATTAAACAAAGTATGAGTTGCTAGAGCAGATAAAGGTTCAGTCCCCTTGACCACATGCTGTTCTCCAGAGATAGTGGGAATGTAACTGCCCAAGTGCTCATTTACACTTCACATGACCATTATTTACACAGTTAAATGGCATTTTGGTCATCTTGCTGAGGACTTTGAATATCGTAATTATACTCCCAGGTTTAAAGCTGGGCTGAAAGCTTATTTTAATTGATAGCATTACAGCAGCTAAACAAATGCCTGTCTTCAGAGCAGTGTGTATAGTCTTACATGCCTGCTATAGATTGTGCTGTTGTGTTTCTTCTCTGAAAAGAATAAAAGCACTTTTAAATTAGCACAAGGCTACGACAAAACCGAAGGCTGTAAAACTGGAGGCACCCCAAATAATAGCTGCCATCAATACGTTCCGTGAGAAGTGAGCCTACACAAACTGATGCAGACAGTCATGGTTTGACTATCTTCTGGCCTAGCTGGCCATAAACCACATCTTCTTTGGGAACAAGGTAGGTGCACTAATATAAACCCAAGGAAATGGGATGGCTTTCATATGGCTACCCAGGTTTTGGTCTAAAACAGGCTTATGTCTAGTCAGGTCTCAGGGTGGAGCAAAAATGATTGTCTGCACTTATTTTCTAGACATGCTAACATGTTTTCAGGAGATCACAAGGTAAATAAAGGGTATGAGAGGGTCAGAACCAGCACTCTAGCTTTTGATATCCAAGCCTTTAGGGTAACTGAAATCAAATTAACATTTTGTGATCAGGTTCATTCACACTAGAAGAAGTAGAAAATGGCTAAGTTGAGGGGCCTGCCCGGGGTTAATTCTCTTACTCTAACTCCATTTCTTTTTTATTACCTGCAAGTGGCATTTTTTTAAAAAATAAATAAATATAGTAAGGAAAATAAAGTGAAGAGGAAGGAAATGTGTATGTCTTTGTCAGCAACTGTGCATTGCCATAGTAAATGCAAGTGATAGTTCTAGCACCCACTAGAACAGCATCACATTTGCTGCTGACAGTATGATTACTCATTTTTATGGGAAAAAAACAGGAGCTTTTCCCTAAGTTAAGTTAAATTATCATGTTTTTTTTTTTAAATTGCATCCTCTGGCTGGTACCAGACTTCACAAAGGGGACATTTTTCTCTTCATGCCATTCATGGATGTACATTCTGATTCTACCACTAAACTTAATGGAAAAAATTTTGACCCAGGCATGTCAGCACATTTTTATGAGTAAAACCCCCGAGTCTCTTATGCAAGCTCTTGGTAGCTTATGAGTTTATATGCAGCTTTGCTTTCAAATAAGTGAATGTATTTCAAACCAGTATTTGTCAGAATTCTATATTATTACATTTTTCCCAGTTCTGTTGATTTATATGTAATCTTCTCATTTCCTCCCTCTGGCCTCTAAAAATGATCCTCACTGCTATGCTGCTCATATAGCAAAAACTGGCCAACTTTGGTTCAAATAGCTCTTTGACTGACTCTATCCTGAGAGTGTCTGCATGCCAAAAACTCGCTCCATAATTATTTGTGTCTCCTAAATCATATTTCCCTCATTTTTCCACTCCATTGAAACCCTTTCTTGACTGAGATGTCTGCTAATTTAACACAGTCTCCTTGTATACATTTCCTTCTGTGTAACATGTAGACAGCCTTATACACAGCACTCTAAGAAGGATCCTTACGGTTTGCCTTTCTACAAAGTAAACAGAAAATACAACAAAAGCTCCTAATTAAGCCACACAGCACAAAAATGCTCTCAGCTTGCATTTGGAGTGCTTTGCCTTGTGCTTTTCTAGGGGTGGGTATAGACTAAAAGCTTAAAGGCACAGAACTCATCAGTGGTTAACACCTAGATGTAAATGCAGACCAACATCACTCAAATGCTTCTGGGCTTTGAGTGGTCTTCCCTTATATATATATATCCTCCTAAAAAAAGCCTCAGAAATGGAGAATTTGCAGGTAACACACACAGTTGTTCAATTCACTGCAGTGCTAAGAAAGCTGCCAACCCTCACTGAATTTTCCTGCTTCTCCCAGCATGACCAGTAACAGCTGTGGAGCAAACCCTTGATAATACTACACACACAGAGTAAAGTCTGAGCAGGTACAGCTTCTTTTTTTTCCTGAGCAAAAAAACCCAACCCAACCAAAACACAAACAGCTCTAAAATACAATCCTCTGATCCTTTAGGATCCTTTATGGGACAATTCCAATGGAGGTCTCCATCCCCTGGGAAATAGTTGTTTATCATATTGCCCTAAATCTAGTGCATAGATTGAACCTATGAAACTAAGTTGCTCTGATAACTTAACAGCTCAAATGAACTTATATATGATATCCATGTTATTAAAAATATTTTTTAAATAAAAGGGCATTTTCAGGTTAAAATGAAACATTTGCAAATTTCTTAAAATTAATTTTTTTCAAAGTTACTTTTTTTCCCCCAGAGTTTAGACCCAAAAGTTACAGGTCCCTTGGGTGATAAATTTCTTTATTTAGGTATATTTTATTTTAGTAAATAATTTTCATTTCATTGCAATTTTCAAGTTCATGTAACTCAAAACACAAAATCTCTACAAAGCAGTTCCCAAAAAACGGTAGTGAGTTATATAAAAACACTGCTCTAAGCAAGTCAAAATATTAATTTTTAATTTTTTTTCCTGCAGCTCAGTTTATTAAATTTATTAATACACATTATTGTATCTTTGTACATTCTCAATTCCCATTTTATGTTGAATACTTTAATTCTGTTTCCATTCTAAGAGCAGATATCTACAGTCCCCAGAAAACTTTGGCCAATGACTCCAGTTATCACTTTGCAGCCTGCCTGAAAAAGGGCCTAGAACCTCATAATGAACACTTTCTCTAGGCTTCCTGTCTCCCCTGTCACTGAATGACTAATTACTGATTTCCAGCTATGAATAATTTACAATACATCCTACTGCTTAACCCCAAGGGTATTTCCTTGACTTTATGTGCTTTAGATTTCTGCAGACATCTTCAAGTTCCTGCAAAGGCATCACTGAACACCTGCCTGAATTAAACAGGAGTTTTCCAAATAAGTATTTTAAAATATTTGACAACAATTGTAAAAATTAAGAAATTTATCTCCGAGTGCTTTGTTAAATCTAATGAGTCAAGTTGTTCTTTTTTCTTATATAGAATTCTTGTAAAATTGCTGATTTCCTAAATGACTGAGTAGATGCACTTCCCCATGTGCTAGTTCTTCACTAATCCTCTAGTCTTCCCCCGAAATCTCTCTGCAGATTCTGGATTATGAGTATTGCAATAGTTGTTCTGGCTGCTGCCAACCAACGTGGTTATTTCATTACGCTTTTTATCACAATCATTTTCAGTGATCTGAGCTGACTAGGAGTGCCCAAGGGGATGTTTTCCCAAACATGCAATTATTCTCAGTTTGCCACTTCAATTGCCAGGACTAAACCCCTGGCCGGTCTCTTGATTAGTTAGAATTAGAGCCTGTGGCTCTGTGCTGTTGATCTCTCTTGCCTGCCTGACCTAAATTCCATTGTACACCTGCCACGATGCATTTGCTTAAATCTGGAACAAATTCTGGTACTTGATGTACTGCCAGTCTCAGTTTTGAATTCGGGGAGGTGACTGGGTAAGGCAACTTGTCTCTGCACCAACTTGTGGTCCTGCCACAGAACCACCATGCACGTGTTTCTGAGTTGACCAAGCTCACCAGGATGGTGAGCACACCAAAGTTCACCAGCATGGAGGGAACATTGTCCAGTGCTACTCACTCCTGCTTCACATATGGCTTCACATCATGCTGCTCCTGCTTTCGGCCAGCACTCCATAGGCAGGGGAGTCTGAATGCAAAAAATAGCCACAATGCTCAGAGAGAAATTGTGGATTTAAAAAAAAAATACCATGGAACAAACACCTCTTGTAGAAATCAGATTTAAAAGAAGCCAGTGTAGTTAAAATGAAAATGGAGTTTCTTGGAGACATATGCTGGCTGGCTCTACATAGTTGTACTTAGCTAGAAGGGAGTTATAGCCTCATTACAATTTTTTTTTTTAATACATAATATAATCAAAATTTCGATCTTACAAATAATAACATAAGCATTACCCAGCCTTTGAAGGAACTGTGCCTCAGAGGCAGGAAGCAGCTAAGGTACTTTCAACATCTGGCAACACCTCTGAGGCTATGAAGTAGGGAGCCACAGTTTTTGTTACCTTCAGGATAGATTTTCTTTTTTATTTCTGTAACTCACAGTAGTACGTCCTTAGGGGAGCTGGTCAGAAATCTGACATATGCCAAAATGAGTGAAGGCTAGAATATTTTGTTCTGAAGAACTTGGTCAGAGACATAACTGGAGTTAGACTGGAAAAGTTCACAGTCTGCACCAGTCAAAGTGTAAATAATTCTGGAAGTTCATGACCAATGTGGAGCATTCTATTTTTGGACTTTGCATCTAAATTCTACCAAAATCCCATCTGGGTGTCTAAATCCTTGAGTGGATCTGACAGGTTTTATGATCGTCTGATGTCTAGAATTTAAAGACTTCTACTCTTGGAATACCTAAACCCCACCAGATTCTCCTTTTCTGATAAGAGATACCCAGATTATCTCCAATACGAGATTTTATTTTAATAAGATCGACTGAAACTTACAAACTGCAATAGTTTAATTAAAAGCAGAACAATGGGAAGGGTTTCCAAGTAGCCAGAAATTCTTATGGCTTACACTGGATGAAACACATATTATTTAAAAAAAAAAACAACCCTGTGTTTAAATAATGGTACAATCAGAAAGAAAATTGACAGAAAAAAAATGAGAATAGTTATTAGCACAGGTTGTAAAATGAGTTATTTTTGTCAATGTATCATCAGCAGTTTTTCAGGTGACTATAAAATGCTTCCCTGTGTTTCATGAAGGTGGAATCATATTGAAAATTATATATCAGTTGTAGGTAACACTGGAGACAGGAATGAAATCTTCAGTGTCTCCATTTGAAATGTTCACTGTTGTCAAAAATCAAAAGACAAGGAAATAGATTCTTTTCAGTTGTTTGCTGTTTGGGCAGGGATTTTGTCTTTCTACAGGTGTGTACAGTGCAAAGCTCGTTTTGGGTGTGACTGTCCTTTTAAAGCTACCATTGATAGCCCTGTAAATAAGCTGCTGGCTAAATTCTTAAGCAATTCTGCCCTAAATTTTAGTTTTGGCCTCTCTACACTTCAGAGATCATACATTGATCAGATATTTGAAATGGGCTCCTCATTTAGCTTATTTCATCTGACCTAGTAGCATTTGATGTATCAGAAATGTGGGCCCCAGCTCCATTCTGCTCGTTGAATGCCTTCCATGATGACACAGTTATTGGGGTGATGCACATCTGCAGGAGCTTCTGGGATTGAGCTGAGATGGTGGAAATTAGGAAACTGGGGTGGCGATTACCCCAGTATTAGATTTACTCTGATAAATAATACGGGGTTAGATCTTTTGATTTCTATTTTGATGCTCAACCATTAGGTTATTTGAATCAATACTTTGTTTTGGATGTATTCAACTGTCTATAAGTAATTACACCACAAAATCTGGGTCACCAACTCTCACGACCAAGCCAGGAGCAGTATTGGTTAGTCTGGTCTCTTTTACCACTAGCAGAATTTCTATCCTGAACTGAATGCTTTTTTTATCAGAAGAAATTTTTCATCCTCAAAATTTTAACTTAAAACTAGTAATTAGAAAATTTCAAATCAGTTTTAAAATCCAGAAAAATAACCAGTTAAATTACTACAACAATAATTTAAACTGCACCTATGGCACAAAGTCTAGACTGGATAAAAGATCTGGTCCATTTATTCGGTCAAATCTAGTCTCATTTATATAATAACAATTCTTCTGTTGGACACTCTATTTCCCAGAGCAACACTGCACATTACTGCTGATGGTCGTTAGAAGAGATTGGCAGTGGCCAAATGTCCCTGTGCCCACAGCTCATGAGCACAGCAGGGCTAGCAAGCAGCATCATGTCTTTAGGGCAAAGCTCTAGCACAAGCTGTCTTTTAGACCTTCACAATTAGTCATGAAGTACTTAGGGGAAAATCTCTTTGAGGTGAATGCATATGTTTGGGTTTTCAAAGGAGGTGAAGGGATTAGAGCTAGCTCATGGGGAGCTGGTGCATATGGCCCTGTAGCTCCCTTTGAAAATTCCAGCAAAATATATTTCTGCTGAGTAACAAGGAGGAGCAGGGCCTCCATGCTGGTGTCTTTCCAGTCAAGTACTCAACTCCTCTGGGGCCTTTTAGCATTGTAGCTTTGGAGACAGTTAAAAAAATAAACAGCCTTCCAAGAGCACAGAAAACAAAGATGAGACAGGAAAAAATAAACGAGGAGAATGATGGTCCTCTTTCATTCTGAAGTGGGGCTTATGTAAAATAAATTGTGATTAGATTGCTTTCCAAGTGGAACATGAAAGAAAGTGAGATTGTTAAAGAAAAGGCATTTTTGCATTTAATATCTGGAGTTATGCTGCAAACTCCAAAGTTTCCATGGCATCTTGCAGTAGGCTGTACAAATGAAAAGAAAGAGTCAAGGTGTCTTGGATCAGGCAGCACCCAATATGTTTATGCAGCCTTGATGGGAAGGGACGTGTTTATTCAAGCTGCTAGCCAAAATTATATGTGCTAGTGGCTAAGGAAGGGAAAGAATTTATTATTTGTAATAGTGCAATGCTATGTATATAAAAAACCCCACCTAAGAAAACGGGATTATAAGAAATTTCAAGCTGGGCTTTCACATACTGGAGAAGGCATAGGGGAGAAGAAAAACAGGGTCAGGGTTAGGAAAATACTTGAAGCTGGACTCTTACTTCACAGAAAGTCAACAGTGATTCAGTGTGACCAGGCAGTAGATGAGATGGGCTCCCATGGAGGCCACACCACAGGGCCACCCTCCCTCCCTTTCCAGTGCTACGGGCATCCCTCCCTTGCACGCTGTGGTCATGGTGTGCACCAGGGAGCAGAGAGTCAGCCTAGCTGAACTCCAAATATTTTTTCTTATGGGTTAGATTTCACCCAGGTGAATTCCCTCAATCAACACAAGACAAGTTTGTAGGTATTTTGAAAAATAATATCTTTATATTCCTCTAAGAATGTGGCATCTCATTGTTAAATGCAAAAAAAATATATAACTGGAAATCCCACGATCTCGTGGGTTTGCAAAGTTGCAGAGTAATACTGCTAGATTCAGCAGGCATATTTTCTAGCCAGAATCTACTCACTCAAAACACTGGAGCTGGATCTCCTTGCTAGATTGGCTTGCATTTCCCTGTTGAAGTGTAATTTGTGTAAGGGGCTCATATCTGCCTCAAGGAATTATTACTGTACTTAAAGCAAATTGCTTTCCAGGCACTGGGATTTTTGTTTTGTAATAGATCTAGAGATTCTTTGTCTTGCTTTATTTTGTTTCAGTGCATAACATCCACTCACAGATATTTGAAAACATAATATTTTCAAAGCAAGGTTTTGTTTGTTTAAGTATAAATATACTTGTATAAATTTGCCTACCTCAAAACACCCAGAAAGGAAGACAGGGAGGGGAGAGAAAGAGAGCAAACAGAAAATTTGGGGCTCAGACTAAAAGAGAACAGAAAAGACAAGCTTTTTCTGTTTGAGTCACTGCTGCTCTTTGACTCATATTTGTGATGCTTTCAAGAGAGCTTGAGATCATGGTTTTCCAGTGGTACTTGGGAAGATCCAAGTGTCTGGCAGATGACTTTGTGGGTGTCGTGACCCAGCCCCCCACAGCCTGCCTCCCTCGCCTGCCCACAGCCAGGGGCAAGCACAGAGTCCTGCAGCATTAGCTGAATTTGGGGACATTTTGCAGTAAGTGTGTGTGGAAATCCCCTTGGACATTGAACAAAAAGGAAAAATCAAGTTTTTAACGAGAGTGTTTCTGTCCCTTCTCAAACCAAACAAGAACTGAGGGGATACTTTTCTGTTGCCCTTTTTCTAGAAATCCTCTCACCCTTGGACACTGTTTGAACAAAAAGGAAAAAATCAAGCTTTTAACAAGAGTGTTTCTGTCCCTTTCTTCTCAAACCAAACAAGAACTGAGGGGATACTTTTCTGTTGCCCTTTTTCTAGAAATCCTCTCACAGGGTGGTCCTAAACCATCTGCCCAAAACCCAAGGGCTGGATCCTTACCAGCCCCATGGGAATGTAACACCCGTCCAGGCAAAAGACTTTTGGTTGAGCTCACATTGATGGAGGCAATGGGTACCACAAGAAACTAAACGGTTGTTCAGCAGAAATCAGCAGTATGAAGAAGAAAGGCTTTTGATGCAGGCTGTGCTTAGACATTTAGCTGTGGTGTGGGGAACATGTTGCTTCACACAGCAGCTGGCACTTAATCATGTGGGCTGAATGCTTTGGGGTTTTTTTCTTAGGCAAACAAAATCTTGCTGTGCTATTCTTAAGACAGTAGTTCCTCCCACTGGAAAAGCCCAGACACCCCAGCTTTAATTTTTGAGATCTAACCACTTGGCTTCCTTACTCGAGCCACTTATTTGTTTGATACCATAACTCAGTAAAAACAGAAATGACAATAAAATCATCAAAACATTTAATTGAGTGGATTTGGAAGTTTCATGGATGGAGATCTTGGGAGCCCTCTGCCTTGTAGTTTCTCTATAGTACTTTGCATCTGAACAAATTTTAAAACAAATCTGTGAAAGGATTTTGTTTTCCAGAATTTAAGCATAGTTTTAAAGTACTTTGCTTGCAGTACTTATAGTACTGAACAAATTTTAAAACAAATCTGTGAAAGGATTTTGTTTTCCAGAATTTAAGCATAGTTTTAAAGAATTTTTAACACCTACTAGCTTTGTGCTGTATATAAATGCATTTGCTGTTGCAAATATTGTCTAATCTGTATTACCTTGTATTTACCATCTGTTCCTTGAAAGGAACCTCTGTAATAGATTATGTTAAACAGTAATTTAATGAAGAAAAATAGACCTGTAATTACGTTTCTAGTAAACTGTTGCCTCAGCTTTATCTTTAGTGTCATTTACAGCAGGTGGGAAATGGTAAGGGACCTGGTGATGGTGCCTCAGCAGCCCAAGTGGGTCAGGGTTAGGCCCTCTGGAAGGTCACTCTCTAAACCTGTCATGGGTTATCCAGTGCACTGCTGGGTAAGCTGGTCCTATTGCCAGTGCAAGGAAAAATTCAGTAGAACAAGGCATATTGGAATTCTCAAATGCTGCCATATAAACAATGATTTGATTATAGTTCAGTTAAATAGGACACACTTGTAATGAACACGCCCATTAATCTGGAGCATTTTGCTTGATACATTCAATGTTACATATGAGTTTAAACTTCTTCACATCCCAGTGAGTGTACTGAAACCAAGTCTCTGTTCGTCAGGCTAGATCAGATGGTGAGTTGAGACTGGTTTGACTTGTGTCTGACTACTGTGCTGTTACATACACCTATTCTCTTGGTAGATTGCAATACCAGGGAAAACAAGAGGTTGTATTGTACCTGGAACCAAATGTCACAAACCAGGATGCTGTCTGTGGCACACCTCAGGCTCTTGTGCTTTCGTGTTCCTGAAGACTGGTAGACCCCAGCACTCTCTCTTCCATTTCTCTGGCATTCACTTGCAGTCATACTCCTTGCAATCATCCTCCCCTGTTGGGCACCCTTTCCTCAGAGACCTCACCCCAATGGTGTAGGACTTCAGGACTGAAGGGGGGTGGGGGGAGGTGGAGGGGGTGGGAACCAACCAACAAACCAAGAACCTGCCCCCCCCCCAAACCAAGATGCTACTATCACATCAAAGAACTTTCTCCTCTATTTCTTCCTATAGGATTATCCTGTTTAATAGCTCTAGTTAAGCCCCTCAGAGACACTGAGAGCTGTGGGAAGGCTCCACAGGCAATTGCATCCTACTTACATTGATGTAAGGAATTTATAGATATAGCAAACCGGTAGCACAGTGGAGTTCTTTCTACCCAAATACCTCTTCTCGCTTTGGGGCTGTGTCCTTCCAGGATCTTTCTTCCTCATCACTCCCATTTCACCACTTAAGAGTTTTTTGTTTTGTTTTGAATGAAGAGAGAATCAGCCCCTTTTTTCACAGAAAAATTCTAATTTCCTTTGTCAGCTGAATGCCTTTACAAAATAAAAAAATACAACACTAGACCACTGAGTAAGAACAAACATTTTTCTAGACTGAATAAAAATTTTGCTATCCTGCTGCTACTCATACCACAATTCCAGACTAAATTCAGTCTCTGAAGTCTAGAAAAAGGTCTTCTTTAAGCTCTGCTCCCTGGCTGTTATTTCCCAGAGTTAACAAGGCACATCCCTGCTATGCAGCTGGAAAGTGTGCAGTAAGTCCTAAGGCAGTGCTCACGTGAGACATGGAGCCTAAGGTGCCAGATGAAAGGAGATATCTCACCAGTGTCAGCTCAGGTATCTATGCAGCAGTCTCTGGCTCTGGGTTGTTAAATTATATCTCTATGTGAAGGGATATGTGATGTGGTACAAAGCTAGAGCAGGGCTCTCCTGAAGTGTGCCTGTTTGCTCACAAATCTGGATTTCTTATTGCTAGAACCTCCTTCATTGAACCCTGGACACTCATCCATCACACTGACAGATGATTCCATTACACACAGGCACAATGCTGGAAAAGCTGAATTGACTGTTATTTCACAAAAAAACCCTGAAATCCTGTTTCAAAAAAAAAAATAATTAAACTGGCTTAAATGTCATGGATCTTAATGGGCTTCCAAAGTTTTAATATGCTGCATTCTACTTGGTATGGCATATGTTATAACTTATTAAGGATTAGCTCATCTAATTTCTATCCAAAATCTTAATTTAAAAAAGAATTTGGGGAGAACATTTACATCCATAGTCAAAGCTGAACTGCTTCACAAAACCCTTCAGTGGCCACCAGTGATAAAGGATCCAAATTTCTACCATATCCCTGTGTGACAAATACAGTTTGCTGGGAGCCTTGGGAAAAACTTTCTTACCACATGTATGTCCCATGTACTGCTATGAAAGGTTGCATTTGTATCATCATGTTCAAGAACAAATAGAGCAATCACTAGGAACTCACTTGCCAGGATTTCTTTCTGAATGTTTGGGGAAGCTTCTGTTAGTTTTATACTGTAAGCCCTCATCAGAATATAAAATGCAGAATTGCCATGAGAACACATCAAACCAGCTAATAAATCACTCGCTTTTGAGACACTATAGCACATTGCAGCTGGAAAGGACAAAATGATACTGGTAAGTCAGTATTTCCAAGTGATGTGTTTATCAAGATTTTTTTTTCAATCTAAAATAATTGTCTTCAGACACTTTTAGCAAAGAAAATCCTAAGGACACGAATAGTCATTGTATCACCTGATAACCTGAGCCATTTGTGCCAAATGGGACACCCCAAAACACGTGAGCCCTGAATCTGTGGCTGTTTCCAAAGAATTCTGGCTTAGCAGTACAGTCCCAAGTGCACATACATGAGAGTCTTTTGAGGACTAGCATGTCACATTGGGAAGGAAAAGCCTGGTTCATACACTGTTTTAAAATATCTTCCGTGCCTCGTAGAGAACATACAAACAAAAAGAAAGTAAAAATATACAAATGAATCTTCCAAGAAAATGTTGCAATGGAAGAAAATGACAAAGAATTTCCTTTGTTTGGAATAGTAAATACAAAGAAAATCTCTACAAACAAACCTCCTTCAGTAATGATATGAGTTAAGTTCACATCGTAGGTCATGAGATCCTGCACCATTATTTTAATTTCAAGAGGAATTACTGGAAGAAATTCCTTACAAACCTGGTGGAGTCTGTTGTATTTGAGAGGATGTCAAGGTCTCCAGTTGACTAGAGGAGGGACACACACTATCATTTTATCTGCTTATTGTAGTTTCTTCAGGAGAAAACAAGCTCAGTGTAGAATGCTTTAACTCCCCCAGCTGCATGGGAAGTCTCTGCTGTTTCAGATATTGGCCATGCAACATGGACACTGCCATCTTCAGGTCACTGCTCAAACCATCACACAAGGCCTTCGGCTGGACCTGATGGCCCTTGTGAAAACATCACCCCATTTCTAACGTGTCCAGCAGCCTGCCTCAGCAGGAGGTTCAGCACAGCTGGGAAGGTCAAGTCCATCTGGAAGCTTGCTTTATACCCCTGGTATTTTTTTCCTACACTTCAATATCCTCTAGCTCACTAATTTAATGCTGGTACTTTTTCCAAGAACACATCATTATTAAACACTATACTTATGAATTTGTTCCAGCAGGATCCAGTGAAAAGCTAAAGTTTTCTACCAACCTTTTATCCATGACAAGTCGAGTTGATACCTATATGAAGGATGCATGTGAACAGGAGCTCCAGTGCCAACATTTCAGGCTGCATGCTGGGTCAATGCACCACACCTCCACTGAGGTAAAGAGACTTCTTCCCCTGAAATGCCTGTGGAGAAAGGATGTCTTCACTCTTATTCTGTATTCATTGTTTTACCTGAGAAATTAAAAAAAAGATTATACTTAAAACCTGAATTTAACAAAAAAAAGGGCATAAACAGTCTCTTTTAAATCTCTGGGCATTTTCTTTATTAAGATGTCTGAATAATTATGTATTTTCTTCACATATTTCACTGAAAGTGCTTTGCTTTCTCCAGCCATCCCTTTCAGTCACATAGCTGTGACCATGCCAGTGTCCTCTTTCTTCTGTATAGCTGGTATTTCACTACAGCACTCTGAAACAGTAGACTGTAAATCCAGGGGGTACATGTTAAATGTCAAAAGAGGGAATTAAACTGCTAAAAATGCCCAGTACTGGTTCCTTTCTTTTCCTTCTCTCTCCCTCTCTGTTATTATGTTTTTTAAAGTCAGTTGGGGAAGATCCATAGAGTGGCCAGAACCAGTAAAAAACCTCCAACACTAATACAGGGAACATGCAAAGGGCATTTTAAAAAAATGGAGCTTTTAAAATATTTGTATTTTATTATACAACATGAAATGCTTGAATGTTTACTTTCTTACCTGTTTGTTGCTGATAGTTTGCTTTTCTTATTTATTTAAAAACATGGCTGTTTGTTCTTTCTCTTGATGCTCCATGTAGAGGGGTGGTACCACAGGGATCATGGCCATTTGCTCCTGAACAGGAGAGGGAGGAATAGTAAACTGTATAAAACGTTGCTTTAGAAACAGTTTTTAATGGTTAGCTTTGAATTCTGGCCCTGCTAGCCAAGAACATGGATGCTTTCTGAATGCAGTGGAAACATCTAGTTTTAACAGATGAAATAAATGGAACTAAGCATGTAATAAGGGTACCATTCAGTATAAATACAGCAGAGATGGTCCAATAAAGATTACCTAATGAGCATTAGATTGCCTCCTCCAGTTACAAAGTAAAAACAAATAGCTCCTAACATTAGGCACTAGTAAGAAGCCCTCAGGAAATGCCCAAACCCAAACTTGAAAACATCAATCTCCGGTGTAGAAAATTTAATCTTCTATTTACCAGCAATGATGCTACTAGGCACTCCTCGTATGAATATCAAGAAATCCTGCAGCCTAGTTTTTCACTGCCTTGAAAGCAAGTGAAGACAGCCATGAGAGTACTTCCAGATGTGAAAGGAACCCGCCACATTTCACGGATTCAGGCTTTTCTTTTTAAGACCATTTATAGAACTTTGGAAAGAGCGCAGGGTATCATGTTATTAAAAGGTAGGGAGGAGAGTTTTATTTTTACAACAAATTAAAGACATGACTTAGTTTTCTGCAATCACTATTAACATCTGTAGCCCAAAAAGGAAATAGCTCTAGGTACCTATAACTAAGTAAGTACCTACTATTATATTAATGGATTTACACCAAATAACACATCCTAAATTTGGATGTAGCAAGTTGTAAGGCATCCAAACATTCAAGTGGGTCCAATGTTATCGTGAAGCTCACAGAATTTATAGCTGTTTAGGCTGCCATGTTCCACGCAACGAACTTTGTGGTCTTTTAAGTAATAATTCCCAAACAAGAAGAAGAATTAGGGAATAACTTCTCAGTAGTATTGAAGAAAAAGGATATCTCTATGCAGTTGTGTGGAAACATGCTAAGATCACAGAACCAATCCAGGGCAAAGCAGGAGCAGTAACCAGTGTGGTCTGTTATGAGCATTTACTGTCTCAAGAAGACTATATACAAATGATAAGAAGTGAGAGAGGAATATCAGGAATACCACATTAAAAGAGGGATATCACCATTTAAGATGAAGTTGAATTCATTCCTTTACTCTAAAGCTGGATTTAGTCTGATGAGAATTGGAAAGAATGATCAACACGTTTAACAATTACCATGGTCTGCATTTTACATTAACAGGCTGTCAATGAGCCAAGTTTGGTAGCCTTGAGCTTGCCTAGTTCTGATTAACTTATATCTTTTATGCAAACATTAACTCACTCCTGGCATGTACTGTTCTTGCAAATACTAACCATGGCATAGATTAAATGAACACAAAACAAATTTAGCATATCAAGCTCTACTGAAGATTACAGGTGAGCAGTCAATAGCAATATGCTTGCCAAAGGCAACAAAACAGGGAAAACAATACAGAAAACAAACCCTTGTCTGCTTAGTTACACAGCAACATAGTCCTACTGTATGAAAAAGAACTTTTATGGCAACTGGCAAGTGACCAGGAGATCACTCTGTGAGACGTCCCCATGGAATGGTCATGGTTATTCAAAGCAGGTTCTACTTCATGAAGCTGGTGATTGTACAATAGAGTAATCTACAGGTCTAATCTATAAATTATACTTGTTAGATGATGAAAGTAGCTGTGTTGCTTGTGCATGTATTAGTTCTGCTATACAGGAGTAAAAGTTAGTGCAGTACAATGAGATCATCGAATCATATTTCTCACAGCCTCATACACAGCAGGCTGAAGATGCCTCTGAAGCTGAGCTTTAGTTCTCTACTTTTCCTCTCTTTTACCCATGACAACTTTAAAAAAAAAAAGCCATCTGGCATCCCATCTGGCTACAAGTCCAACCTTACAGTTTCTGGAGTTGCTTTTATATGTCTCCAACACTGCCTTTGTGGAAGAGACAAGAATGCCTCCTAAAACTTTACATAATTTGGGACCTTTTGGAACAAACCAGAACACAAGGATGGAAATCTACTGTTCTAGTTATTAATAACTCTGAAAAAATTACATTGTGCTAAAGAAAAATGACACCACCTGTTCTTGCCTTCCAGGTGCTTGAAACAACATAGTTGCTGAGCTTCAGGGATTAAGGGAAAAAAATTGTATTTACCTGCTGCAGTTAGATACAGAATCTTTAGGGATTCCAAAAACTGCATGAAAACAAGGAGAGAGCAATTAAATAACTTCTATGGAAAGAAAATCAGTCAGACCATCTGTATAGTATTCCACTCAAAGGAGTGCACATGTAAAGCTATCTGTTTTTTTACAGTGAATATTATTAACAAAGGTGATTTTTCAGCCAAGTATTAAGCTTGTTGTAGGATACAGAAATAAACATTATTTACAAGATCAAGCCCATGGACCTTTATTGTATAGCTTCTTACATACAGAAGGACAGCAAGCACCACTGGACTCAAAGGAATCTGTTGCTCCTTCTCAATAGCTGCAAAGTCAAGCCATTCTTCACATACTGATTTCAATAAAAAGAATGTTATCAGCTATTTTTATCTGGTTTACCAGTGTGAGAGGCATCTGATCAGTAATAGCTGCCTGTAAATATGTTAACAGTCGCTGCACTGCAAAATATTTAGCGAATGTGAGTGAAATCCTTCAGCTGAGACACCAGAACTCTTTCTGAATGAGGAAGGTTGTTTCCTCATCGGTGTGGTGGGAATTTGGCATCCTGCTCCCTCAAATAATATGAAAAATCTCAGCCTGAAACGAACTCAGATACAAATCTAACAGCATCCAAATCTATGACATGATGGAAAGCCTTCAAGATCACAGCATGAACGGTAGCAGAGGGACCACCAGCATAACTATTCAACAACACAGGTACAAAAATCTTGCATTTATACAGTGCTTTAATCAGGAGGAGTTTTACGCCACGAAGTGGTGCACAAAGAAAGGCTGTGTGCTTTCCTTTTGCAAAAAGGAAAAATAGCTCTGGAATTAAATAGATGGGCTTAGGCTTCTTGCCACAGTAAATCTTTCCTAAATCCTTTCACCCCACTCCAAGGGTGGGAGTGGGAGGCTCAGGACATGGTAGGGTTAGCCAAGACTTCCATTTCTCCCAAGAGGACTGAGATTGCTTCAGCTGCTAGGACGAGGAGCGTGGATTTATTCAGCATGTTTGGAATAGCACTTGTGTTAAGTAATATATATTACTTAAATTATAAATATTTTTTTTTCCCTAGCATGAGTGAGATGGCTATATCATTTCTGGAGTAAGGAAAAAAATCCACACTTCAAGTTGTTTAAGATAAACTCAGACAAGATTTCTGCATAGTGTGGATGAAGCTGCCCCACTGAAGTTACAGGGAGTTGGTTGTGGCTGAGGATCTTGGCTGATGTCTTGTTTACCCTTTGGATAACAATGCCAGGCAATTCCTAAAGTTACATTGCCTCAAGAAAGGAGTCAATGGAAATTGGCTGATTTACACCCATTGTGAGTTCGTGCAGACATTTAGTGGAAATACCATGAGCTTCTTGTAGCAGAAAAAATAAACTCAGCATTGAAACTGATCCCTGGATTATTCAGGTAGTCTGTATGTATATGGAGTAACATGATGTCTTGTTGCTCTTTACAGTTTTAAGAAATTAACAGGTGGCTTCAAGGATAAAAAGTCCCTTCTGTCCCTCCAAGAAAAATCATGAGCAGCCATGAGATGTTTTCTCTAGAAACGTTTTTAGAATAATGGATGAAGTGATAAAGAATCTGTAGGTGAATTCAAGTTATACAGTTATAGCCGTCTTTATATAAGTTGAGTTATTTATATCAAGTTTAATATAGCTCCAGTTTCAATTACTGTTATTTTAACTTCTTTATTTAAAAATTAAAGAATGGCTTAGGTTGCCTGCCAGCTGTATTACAGCCACACAGGCTATCGTGCAAGAGATCAGTCATTTAAAATCAGTGCATGACAAAGTGTAGGAAAAAGAAATATTCCCACAAATGCAAACATTATGAGGGAAGTGCTTTATATGTTGTAAGCCACATAGTCAGCTGGCTGTTTTAACTGAGACATTCACTTCTTTCTCCATGCTTATAAATAGTACTATGAAGGGTGTGTTATATGCTCTGAACTACCCCAAGAACACAATTTTAATATTCCACAACTCATGTGTTCATTTACATATGGTGAGAGAATAGAATGTTAACATTCAGATTTGGAAGCCTCTAAAAGCCATATTGTCCTGATGGAAATAATTATGATGAAAACAATACAACAGCAAAACTGACTTCCAAGATCCTGGGTGACACAAGAAGTCACTGAGCTCCACCATGCACCGAAGAACAAACTTTCACCACATTCACTTCAATGGCTCAGGAAGGTCTCTGGTGTAAAAAATGAACTCATACCTTGGTTTCTGTGACAGGTGAATTTGGTTTTAGTTTAACAGTGCTGCAACCTTTCAGGCTGATCAGAAGAGATGGTAAAAAAAAAAGTGAGCGAGAACATTAGACACAATCTGATTAGTCAGGAGGTGATGTCAAAGACAAGTTTCAATTACAGCCTGTAATTAACTGTGGTCATGTTAGCCCAAGATAAATACACTCTGTCTAACCCTAGACATGCTAACTGAAGCCTTTATTGAGGAGTCACCATAACAGAGCTTTTAGCTGTGGGCTGTTAGCTGTGGCTCAGCTGAAGCCACGTGGTGAAGATCACGGTGAAGATGACAGTGAAGCTGAGACACCAGCTTCAGGGTGGGTTTCTGGAGCCAATCAGCAGAACAGGCTTGCTCTTCAGGCCCTGATAGGTGTTTTTTTCTTCCCTAGGATAAATTTCTGCTCTGAAGTACAGATAGTAAGTAGTTCCTCGGCTAAGTGGCATCCACACAGTGCCCAGGTAAGAGGTTCCAAGCTTCAAGCAAATTCAAGTGCAAAGGGAATTTTACAGATGGAGACACCACTTTGAGGAAAGACTAATGAAGTGGGACAGGTTTGGGAATGACACCTCATTTTTAGTGCTAGGGAAGGAAAAGAGGTCTTACTGTGCCTTAGTTAGTTATTGAGTGTGAGAGAGCTGAAAATGAGAAGGCAAGAGAAAATCTACTGGGATCATAGGAAAAGGAAGACTTTCAAACAAATGAAGCCAGGTTAATGGGCAGGATGGGTTAGGCTACATGAGTGCAGACTCGAGCCTTTGACTTCCAAAAGAATGGCCTCTTTGGAGAACAAAGCCAGGCACATAACCCATGCACATGGAATTTAACATCCAAATAATTGCAAAACTTAGAGGATTTACATTTCCAAGTGAGTCAATGGGGCTGCAGATGCTCAGCACTTTGAGTCAGGAGCTCTGTCTATCCTGATCTGAGGAGCTTCAGTAGGAAAAGAGCTGAAACAGACTGATTGCTACTAATCATTCCACTTTCCACTGTATTATCTCCATATTTTTTTGAGAGAAGGTTGTGTGAGGCTTTTTCAGTTGAGGTGTGGAGCCTGAAACAGCTGAATCACAGTTCTGGATTGTTTAAACATGACACAGGACATAGGGAAGTTTAAAATTCTTTCCTAGGAAAATTCAAGGTAACCAAGCATCCAAAGAAACTTCAGCATCTGCTTGCATGTGTAATCAGTCACACAAAACACATGCAAAGTCTGGACTAGAGGGATACAGAAAGATGAAAATAACAGCTAACTAAACTGCATCCACTGAGAGAAACAATGGGCATCTCTTTTTCTAATTACTCCTTGAAACTTGTTTCTCTTCTATTTGACAGAATTAAATAATCACAGTAAAACATCACTAACCAACCATCTAATTGTTTTCAGAAGACCCCAAGATTCTCCTTTTCTGCTGAGCTATAAGAACTACATTTCTGCTGCATGGGACTTGAATGCATAAGCCTGTGATTCCTGTTGTTTTCCAGATCTAATTATCACAAATAAGACTGGTTATTTGTGAAACACAGGGTGTTAGAGGGTTATCTGAGAAACGCTGGGTATTTGAAAGGCACAGAGTTACTTAGAAGAATAAGGTTTCCCTTCTACATTATGCTGCTATTGTTGTACAAGATTATATATAAAACCAGCTGAAGAGCTAATGAACTCACATAACCAACTTTAGTAAATTGGTGTTGAAAAGGACATTTGTGAGACTGAGATATGTAAAAAATGTTTGAGGTCATTCAACTGAAAGATGTCACTTAAATCCTGTCTAAAACCTAAACATTTTCCTGGCAGAATTGTACTGGTTAGGAAGACAGAAAATAAATCCATGCCTAACTATTAAAACTCAGACTAATAACAACCAAAAAGCAGTGTACCAGCAGACCCCACACTTTTGGCACTTTGATTTATTTCCCTTGAGGATCCTGGGTACAGGGATATTATTCTGCCATTTTAAGTTCCATGTCTTCCAACAATACTGCTGATAAGCTTAACTGATTCAACATTTATTGTTATGTGAAAGCACAACAGTGAACAATCCTTCCAAACAAGAAAACCTCCTATACTGCTAATCTACATAACATCTCCTTAATCTGAACAGTTACCATAAATTTAGTTGGCAATCATTGTCTAGAAGAGATGAACAATTAGCTTGCTTTACTGGGATAGGGTTTTACAACTCCCATAAATGACCTTGCTTACCCTGAGGGGTTTTTTTTGCCATTCAAATTAGAAAGCCCATCTGAAAAATGGCAAAGGATAAATCTTACCTACAGCTTCTCCACCAGATTGACTGTAAATTCAGTTGCAGTAATGCTAGGTAGGTGACAAAATGGCCCCTTTGATTTTATTAAATGACTGAAGATATATACCTGGGCACTGAGTAAGCCAAAGGAATTAATTTCAGAAATGCAGGCACGTTCCTGTATAGGGACTGCACATGGATCTCAAACAGCCACTGGTGCAACCACCAACTTCTTCATAGCAGAGAGAATCATTTAAACCAGAAGACAAAGCTGGAAGTTCCTACACACCAACCAACATCTATTTCATGGTCAAGGTCAACACTGCTGCACCGTTTTCACCCATTGCCACCATTCTGTACTTTATGTTGCAATTAAATTGTGTTCATGAACTTGGATTACACTACCTGCCATGCAAATGAGTGTTTTAGTCTGATCAGCAATGAGAGCTGACAAGACTGAGCTTTGAATGCGTTGTCAAGGTATCATCTGCCATCATTTTCCCCAAAAATGGACACAGCTGCCTACCCTAAGGTGTGTCACGTTCCAGAAGAATATAGGGAAGTTATTTTTAAGTGATATCTTTAATTCAGATTATGGCTTGGAGAGTTAAAATTTATAAATAATTTTGTTTTGTGTGGTCAATAAATGATTCATCTTTTCCTTCTGAAAACATTCTTTTTAATTAAAACAAAGAAATCTAATAAACCAAAGACGTTCTAGATCATGTAATCTCTTCGTATGGAGTTTTATGCTTTGTGCTTGTGATGCCACACCAAAAAAGAGCAAAAATCTGTTCCTGGGTTCCATTTTCTCATTAAAAACAACCTAACACAAAGTGAATCTTGCCCTCTTTACACAGTTTCCCTCCATGAATGTGATCTCCTTAGAGAAGACACAAAGAAATTACTTTCCAGTTCTCATTAACAGAGGTTCTCTTTGTTTCAGTGACGTCTCCGTTTTACTGTTTATATCTATTTTAGAGTTCTAACCAAATATCAGCACGTCACATAAATTAAGAAGATTAGTTAGGGGCAGCACTAAAAAAAGCAAGCCAGGCTTAACCCTGGTGTAAAGGATGAATTAAGCACAATGACATCAAACAGGAACAGGAAGCTTTGAGAAGCAGTAGGTGATTACTGCCTCTTAATTTATGAGAAGGATTAGAGAGTAAACGCTTGAAGAGAGTGCACAGAATAGAATAGGTGTTTTTCAGTACAGAATAATGATGCCCTGTAAGACAAGGACATCCTCTGCTACACACCTCACTGCAAAGCACTCCTCTTAAGCCATAGAAAGCCTGAAAACTTCTGCCATTTGAAAAACTTCTTCTCCATTACGTAGTAATGAGAAATTCAGCCCTCCCAATAAATCACTTCCACCTACCACTTTTGTTCAGCGTTGTGATCCCTTGTTCCTCTCTTTATTATTAACTTCAGCTCCACGGGGCATTACCATATTTAACATCAAGGACTTAGAACCTGTACTCCATCACCCACAGAGCTGACAAAGGTGTGATGAAAGCTGTTTGTTGACGATGCTGTGCCTTAGTGATTTTCCTCTCTATGGTTAAAGCTGTAACTAGTGATTGATGTGGTCCAGTCTGACCTCTTTCCAACCTGTCTTGGCAGCACCCTTCTTTGCATGGCCCCCCTGAGGTTTCTTGAGCTAAATACATAATGTACATCTAGACTGCTCTCTCTTTCCTCTTCCAAAAAGATGAAAGCGTGAATGAGAGTGTGATGGTTTAAAGGCAGTACGTATCTGTGATATTTGAAAACACAACAGAACATTCAAAAATCACCAGGAACTTGAGATTATCATTATAGAGCTTGCTACATTCAAGAATTTTAAAAGAAGTCACTACAAGAACTGTCACAAGAAGCAGCCACAGCTGTATCACTGAGAAGAAATACATGCATCTTTTTTTAAGTCTTTTCTTTAAAAAAAAAAATCCACCTCTGAGATATAAACCATCTCCTGAAACTGCCCAAAGGATCTTGTAGGACCTGTACTAAACATTCTTGTAACTGCTAGCACACAGTTCTAATGGCAGAAGGTACCATGTTTTGATCTCTGTTGTTGAAGTTGGCTCCAAGCTAAAAGTATTTCATATGAGAAAATGAAGTGTCACAGAAATTCTTTGCCTTAATCAAAAATGATGAAAGTAGCTGCTTTACTTTTATTCTGATAATGTATTAAGCAGTATCAAAACCACATTCCTATCTATTAATTGCAAAGTAACATTACTTTTTTTCTTCTTTTTTGGACTGTCCTTATTGAGGCTTCTGGGAGTACTTCAAGAAACCAAAGAAAATCAATCTTTCCATTTATTCACATCATCCTCCAGTTTTCAACAACACAGTCAGACCATTAACCAAAATGGTTTTTTTGACCACATCAAATTCATGCCTTCTGATAAACTACTGCAGATATCTTACTCTTGTCTCAGCACGCCTGAAACAGGATATGTAAAAATGTCCTTAAAAGAGGGGAAAATCACAGCAAGAGAAAAAGAAGAAAAAATAAAAAGGAAGATAGAAATGACACACTAGCAATGAAAAAATGCCACTAAGAAGAAATACATTTTTGCTTGGCATAAATAAGAGGCCTCTTTTTCATTGCCAAAGTAAAGTCAGATTACTTTTCAGAGTTATGCAAACCTCAAAGTTTTGCCTGGAGGAGATCCTGAGAGAGAATTTAAGGAAGGTTCATTCCAACTCCTGCTATTTGATCCACAAAGGAGAAATACTGCTGGCATTAGCTCAGCACGCCCTGGGATGCTATTGGCCTGTCATCCTTGAAAGAAGTATTGCTAGCAGGGAAAATGGCAAGTGGTGTCCGTGCATGACTTCCAATAAGCCCCAGACACAGATTGTTGGACAAGCAGACCTCCATCAAACAGGATTCAAAATCCAGTGTGAAGTTAGTTGGCTAGTTTACTCTGGTGCTGCTCTCATCTTACTTATTTTTTATTTCAGCTCCAGTTACAGATCAGGATCCTATAGTGCATTTAATAAACACAACAAAAGCATCAGTTTTTGTGCAAAAAGATAGAAATGACCTTTCTTTTTATGATGACAGATTTTAGTACCAGCATGACAGGTTTTTGACAGCAATGGGCTGTGCTTTGTGTGTTTGGCATTCCAGTACTTTACAGCATGACACCAAGAAAGATGGAAAAGATGCTTTTGGCACTTGCATGCTTGTGTCATGCTACAACTTGTCAGTAGGAAAGGATCAGAACCTGAGCCTGGAGGGACAGCCTGTGTTAAAGAACCATTAATCCAAAGAGTAATCAGATACCTGTCAGACAAAAAGAATTTTGAAAACATTTTAGGTAGCCTCTCTACTTGTCAATATCATAATGAGCACAAATCTGCCATTTTCTGTGGAATTCTAAACCAGTCAGTCTACTGCAGTTAAAGCAGCAGAGCAGCCACTGAACCTGCAGGATTGTCTGAATATAACATTAGTGCTCCTTATGCAAAGCAACATTTCCCTAGAGCACTGTCCCCTGTAACTCTTTCTTCTCCCTGACAGAGTGGGTTGTTATCTTGTCACTGACCACAATTTGAGAACAATCTGCCGAATGTAAAGAAACAAAGAAATTGTTTAATCCTCTTATTTCCTTTTCATCATGCTTGTAGAATTATTATTCTTTCCTGATTTACCTTCGTTGTGGTGTGCAGCACTGAGTGTGATGTTGCCTGTAGTCACATCATCAGAGGAGAGAGAGCAAGAGGAGATCCATTACTGCTGGGACATTTAATTCAGCTCTTCTATTTGAGACATTGGTCTCTGGACTGCAGATTCAGTAGTGTTTTATGGGACACAGATGAATAGCACTACACACCTTTCCTTTCTTCATTGCAACAGAAGTGGGAAGGGTACCTGAGGTAGAAAACTTTGAGAAGAAAAATTCTCTCACTCCTGCAGGACAGTGAAAACATTTTAATAAATCCCAATACATGACCTGAACCCATGTCCTTGAATGGGAATTAAACATATACTCTGTCTTCTCTTTCCTTTCTTACAATGAAATACCAATGCAGGGCTGTATGTGACTTTTCACTATGAAAACAACCCATGGAAGAAATTTTCAAAGGGTTAGATATCTGATCTCCTACTCTTTTAAATCTATGAAAATCCCAGGGTTTGTAAATGCTCCCTCAGCCTCAGGTGATCTCTTTAGGTTTTTCAATTCTGTATTTTTCATATTATTCCAGTAAAGGGAGGAGATCTTTCTTTTACTTAGAAAACAAATGCAAAACACTTGCACTAACGTGGAACTCGATGATGTGTGTTACAGTGTGCTTCTGTGAAAAGCAAACTTGTGAAAATTGCATCCTGAGAATCCCTTTTTATTGCCTTGTGATTATTTCCTGATCAAACCTATCCAGTTTAACACTGAAAGGATGGGCTTGGTACTGTCTGTCACTGAGAGCTCAACAAAGGTAAAGAAAGACTGCTGTTTTCTGGGTCAAATTCTGTGAAACGACCTTACAATGACAATGTGGAAAAATCTCCCTCACAATATGTGACCCAGGACCCCAGTTACATTCTACTTCTACAGGACTGAGAAAACCCCCTAAAGAGTAGCAATAGGTTATTTAAAGACCAAAGTAGAGAGATCTGAGACTAAGTGGACACAGGAAACAGATATCTCCGTGTCTCATGGTGGCAAAATCTGTACAGCAAGTTTTTCACAAGAGCCCCAAGCTGGGTCTCATCCAAAAAGTCCTTCCACTGGGTGTTCAGTTAAGCCTATAAAGATACAGATTAGCTTCAGCCAACATGGGGCACTGATGTCTTTTTATGTATCCTGGAATCTTTTATTTTTGAAGGCGTGTGACTACGTAGTGGGTTTGTAGGTAAATACAACCCAATTCCACCCCCATCCCAGGGTTTTTTTTCCCCTCAAAAGCAAAGTAGGTCATGGCTACATGGCCTGCAGTCTGCTTGGATCAGGAGGAGAGAGAGGCCATGCATGCCAGTAAAAGATGATGCATGCACATGCTAGAGCCTGCAGCTAGAGTCCAGGAAAAGGCTTTTGACACAGAAAACACATGACGTGGTCCAAGAGCTCTATAGCTCCAAGCTGTGTTACTGCCACGACTTCAGACCACTGCTGTGATGAGTTTTATAGGGATGCAATGACTTTAACGAGCATTGTACGTAACCATGGTGCCTTCCTGAGTTGTTACAGATGTTGATGAGTTAAATTAAACCTTCCCACAACACTGGACCTGCACTGTGGGCACAGGGCTCCTTCAGTGCCATCCCATTTATTCTAATTTACTGGACTTCTGGCTGTGTTCATGAGGATCAGAACATCCAGGGGCCCAGGGAGAAGGAGATGGGGCTATTTCCCTTAAGTTCTCTTTAAGCCTTGCAACACGTGCTACTCCTCACAGCAGCACATCAGCTGAGTAAGTGTCAACCATCTTACGGCCAAGGGGCAAGTTTATAATGAAATGTAGAGGGAATAAGAAATTAAAAGACCTAATCTGGAAGAATTGTGTGTACTGAAATGCTGGAGACAGGCCAAGAGACAGATGAAAGAATAATATGACCTCTAGAAAATTTGGAATAATTCTAGAAGCTAGATCAATTTAAACTTCTAAAGGTGACCTGCCACTATCTAGACCCTACTTTAGAGTGAAATGGATAAAAATAAATCTGATATTAGAGGATTTTTAAAAAACATATTATACTAAGACTGAAAGACTGGAAGTTGAAGCTACATCAATTCAAACTTGGATAAACTTTTCAAAATGGAAAAAAAAGGTGATCACTTTTGCTCAATAGCACTTAATCCCTGCAAGAACTTCTCATGCACAGTCTCCCCATCACTTAAATTTTTTAAACAAAAGTGGATGTCTTTCTAAAATATATCCTTTTGTGGTATAACTCAGCGTGTCCTGTACAAACATTCCCTTCTGGCCTTAATCTATGAATGATTATAAACTTGTTCTATAAAGTTACTTGTTCCTATAGAACAAGTTTGTTTCCTCGCCACTCAAGGTGATGATATTTTCAAGACATCAAATGGAACTAGCCAAGACAAGGTGTGTCTGACAAAAAAGTGCTGTTAGCTTGACATCTGTGAATCACAGCTGTACCTGTGGGGATGGTAGGAAGGAAATCTTGGAGTTGAGAACTTAAAACACGTGAGGTAAATAGCCACCGTTGTGTCACACAGCTGGGTGCAGGTGTGTCACCCTGGGCTGGGCTGGAGGGGGCAGCCACCCCCTTTGGTCCTTTCTCTACCCACCATCTCCCACAAATACCAGGAAGACAATTTGCATTCACATTTACAGTCACCATTGTGTCACGGGATACTCATTTTCACACACAACACTTGCCTATCAATGGGTGCATTTTTCTTCCTGCCTTGCAGATGTTGTAACAGCTCTGCAGAGCAGTTACAGGTGGGCTTTGCACTCCCATTGGGTCCTGCTCAAGAGAGTCCCATACAACAAAGGCTTGCAGGTGTTTCCCATCTCTTTGTGGTTATGCCTTTTGAAACGCATCTGTTCAAATGCATCTTGCCTACTGCTTAAAAAAATAGTGCTTTGGCAATGTGGCTTGTTTACCTTAGCTTTAACTGCCCACCCACACTGCACCAGAGTGCATTTTATGTTATTTAGAAAGGCCATGGGTACAATGCTAGCCTTTGAACACTGAGGCTTCTCTCCAGGGTGGGAGGCTTGGAGGGGAAAGGAGAGACAGAGATGTGGTAACATTTTTCACCTCGACTTCACTTTCCAGAAGGGCAGTGCTGTAATAGTTGGCAGGACTGCTTTACCACCTGCCATCTCCTCGGTGTCCCAGCAGAAAACTCACAAAACCCAGCTTGTCCTCAGGTAATTGCACTTGTAAAGTAGAAACAGGTTACTTCAGCGTTACACGTGGCATCTTATTAAGCACCTCATGATGCATAAAATTAAGACAAGTGAAAGAAAATTCCTTAAAACACTTCTGTGGTCACAAGCTGTAGAGTTGACTTGAATTTGTTAAGATTTCCTAGGCTATGAGGCCATACTTCCTGTAACCTTTTGGAAAAACTTTGATTTAATTGCATTTTGCTTCTGTAGTAATTACCAATAACCTGTGAAGCAATCAAAATAAAGCAAGTGTTCAAAGTAGGTCATATAGGAAAACAGACTCAAAATACGTCTAGCCTAAGGCTGTACACAGTTTGCTTCTCAGTCCACCAGCTAATAACTAAGTTGGACTTGCAAAGTGGTCTGGAAGGGATCCGAAAGTCAGAGGGTTATATTGGACAGTACTGATCTACTTCAGTCTGTTAACTTTACTGGAAGAGATTCTATTTTATTTTAGGACAACTTAATTTATTATAGGTTTGTTGGGTTTGATTTTTTTTTTTCAAGATATGGTAGAGAAACTACTGGGAGTGATTTGGATGCTGCCTTCCAAATTCAACACTTTTATTTTTTAATATCGTCACGCAGTGGATAGAGCAGCACTTGCCAAATTCCAGCCAGTTCCTTTAGAAGCAGAGCCCAAAACAGGCAGGACCTCACTAGCACCTAATTGCTTTTGGAAAATAAACATTTTACTTCATATTTCCAATGCTCTGCCTAACAACATGGTAGGTCCTCTGCTTCTCATGCATGAAAACAGACTAATGAGGACCGGGCTGTCTGAAGAAGCAGTGAGCATATCTACAAATAAGTGGGAGGAGTTGCTACCTGGGGTCTACCTCTTTCCTTTCCCTAAACTAGATGGTTAGATTGGTATAGGATCCTAGCTCTTAAACAGTTAATGGCTGGTGTAATAAATCTTATCTCACTATGAAGTCTAAAATGTTTCTTTTGCAGAAGTTTTTGCACAGAAAACAGCACTGGTAACTGTAGAATCTACCAGCATGCACCTGACCTTGAAGAACAATTCTCTAAAGTTTCCATAGAGAGTAATCTACACTTTTTTTTTTTTTTCCCTTGATGCCTGCTAAAAAAGGAAAGTCTTTATATTTTTGGTACAATAGATACCTTGAAGTGTGTGTCTTTGTAGCCAAGTGCTCTGTAGAGC